>NC_058080.1:459523534-459708021 GCF_014858855.1 Bufo gargarizans | reverse complement strand
GCATTTACTACAATCATTCTAATTGGGACATTACTATGACATGGACCTATGATTAGCAACCATCTATTAGGAGTGTTATGCGATGTTCCACATGTGATGTATTTTTATGTATGCATTTTTTACCAATTTTAGGGGTATGTTTTTAAAGTATTAAATAATCATTATAATTGTACCATCCGTCTGGTAGTCCCTTTGAGTGTGCCCCCTCACATATAGATATATCTCGCTGCCACATGCCTTTCCTACTGAGAGATCAAAGGTGGGCTTCTTGATCTCGCTGCTCTCGGACAAGGCCTTGGCCTGGGCCAGCCCTTTATGGGAGAACAACAATCCGGTGGTTGCCGAGTTTTCCGGTTTTGTTGCTTCTCTTCGGAAGGTATTCGATGTGCCGGCTCGTGCTGCCTCTGCTGCGAAGCTCCTTATGTCCATCAGACAGGGTTCACGATCCGTAGCTGAATACGCCATTGAGTTTCGTACCCTGGCAGCAGAGGTGGGCTGGAATAATGAGGCTCTGGTCGCTGCTTTCTCTCATGGTCTCTCGGATGCCTTGAAGGATGAGGTTGCAGCTAAGGACCTACCAGTGGAGCTCGATTCTCTTATTTCTTTCCTGATTTTGATTGACACCAGACTCAGGGAGAGACCTTCCTTTAAGGAGAGCCTGCGGAGGTCTTCTAACTAGATTGGCGCCTACGTTTGCTGTCCCACCCGTGCCTCCCTCTCCTCCCACGCCTCCTGGGGATGACTTGTCTGGGGGTGAACCCATGCAGCTGGGGTTTGCTCGCCTGTCCGAGGGGGAGAGGGTACTCCGGAGACGCGAGGGCCGATGCATGTACTGTGGTCTCGGTGGGCATTTTCGGTTGGCATGTCCGAACCGTCCGGGAAACGCTCGCACCTGAGATCCTGTCGGGGGCAGATCTTGGGTGGAGTCTCCTCGTCCCCGGTTTCCCGTGTTGACAAACCACTGATCACTGTTGTCCTCTCCTGGGTCGGGGGCTCGGTGACGACCCAGGCGTTGGTGGACTCTGGTGCTGGTGGTTTGTTCATTGATAGTGTGTTCGCTGCCGCCAATTCCATTCCTCTGCAGCCTCGAGGTTCCCCACTGGCTCTTGAGGCGATAGACGGCAGACCCCTTCTGCCGCCACACGTGACTCATGAGACCCTTCCAGTGGGGATAGCCATTGGTGCCGTTCACAGAGAGTCGGTCTGTCTCCAGGTGATTTCGTCTCCACACTACTCGGTGGTCTTGGGGTACCCCTGGCTCCAGAAGCATAATCCGACTTTCGATTGGAGATCGGCCGAGATCCTCTCGTGGTCACCGCAGTGTGGGGCTAGCTGCATCCATGGGCCTGTCAAGTTGCTGTGTACTTCCTTGGACTCTCTGTTGCCTCCTGAATACGGAGAGTACCGGGATGTATTCGATAAGTTGCGCGCGGTTGCCCTACCTCCGCACCGCCCATACGATTGTGCCATAGAGTTACAATCTGGTGCCGTTCCTCCTCGTGGCAAAGTCTATCCACTGTCGGTAGCGGAGAATGAGGCCATGGAGGAGTACGTGAGGGAGGCGCTTTCACGCGGACACATTCGCAAATCCTCGTCCCCGGCAGGGGCTGGATTTTTCTTTGTGAAAAAGAAGGGCGGTGAGTTGAGGCCTTGCATCGATTACAGGGGTCTCAATCACATCACGATCAAGAACGCTTACCCGATACCCTTGATTTCCGAGCTGTTCGATCGCCTCAAAGGGGCCACGGTCTTTACCAAACTCGACCTGAGGGCGGCATATAACCTGGTAAGGATCAAGGCGGGCGATGAGTGGAAGACCGCGTTTAACACCAGGACCGGTCATTATGAATCCTTGGTTATGCCCTTTGGGTTGTGCAATGCGCCCGCAGTCTTCCAGGAATTCATCAACGATGTTTTCCGTGACCTGTTGCAGCAGTGTGTGGTGGTCTATTTGGATGACATCTTGGTATATTCTGAATCCATGGAGGCCCACATTATGGATGTCAGACGAGTGTTGCAACGGTTACGAGAGAACAGGCTGTTCGGTAAGCTTGAGAAATGCGAATTTCACCGATCCCAGGTAACCTTCTTAGGTTACATCATTTCCGCTGAGGGGTTCTCCATGGATCCTGAGAAGGTTTCGGCTGTCTTACAGTGGCCCCAGCCCAGTGGTCTCCGTGCCCTGCAGCGCTTTTTGGGCTTCGCCAATTATTATCGGAAGTTCATCAGGGACTTTTCTATGCTAGCCAAGCCTCTCACGGATCTGACCAGGAAGGGCAGTAATTTCCAGGTCTGGCCGCTCGAGGCCATCCGAGCTTTTGAGGCTCTAAAGTCCGCCTTTGTGTCGGCTCCGATTCTGTCGCATCCCAACCCTGGGTTGCCCTTTGTCCTCGAGGTGGACGCGTCTGAGACGGGAGTAGGCGCCCTTCTGTCTCAGCGTAGAACACCAGAGGGTCCTCTGCTTCCTTGTGGGTTTTACTCCCGGAAACTGTCTTCTGCGGAGTGCAACTATCAGATTGGTGACAGGGAGTTATTGGTCATCGTGCAGGCCCTTAAAGAATGGAGGCACTTGCTCGAGGGTTCGGTGGTTCCGGTTCTCATCCTGATGGACCACAAGAATCTGACCTACCTTTCTGAGGCCAAGAGATTGACACCACGTCAGGCCAGATGGGCTCTGTTCTTGTCACGTTTTAATTACGTGGTCTCCTACCTACCCGGTTCCAAGAACATCAGAGCGGATGCCTTATCACGGCAGTACTCCGAGCTGTCCGGGGAGGAGTCGATTCCGACTTCGGTCATACCTCCGAATCAGATCCTGGCCGCCATTCGCACCAGCCTGACCTCTCCCCTGGGTGAGCAGATTTTGGCGGCTCAATCTGGTGCTCCCTCTGGGAGACCCAACGGCAGGTGTTTTGTGCCTGAGGAGTTGCGCACTCGGTTGTTGCGAACCTACCATAACTCCAAGGCCGCGGGGCATCCTGGAAAGAATCAGCTGTCCTGGGCTGTTTCACGTCTGTTCTGGTGGCCTTCTCTACGTTCCGACATCGCCGCATATGTAGCGGCATGCTCCGTTTGTGCCCAGAGTAAGTCCCCTCGGCACCTTCCGTTGGGCCTTTTGCAACCCATAGCCACCGGGGAGCGCCCATGGTCACACCTGGGGATGGATTTCATTGTGGACCTCTCTGCATCCCGAGGCCATACGGTCATTCTCATGATTGTGGATCGGTTTTCCAAAATGTGCCACTGTGTTCCTCTCAAGAAGTTACCCTCTGCACAAGAGTTGGCCACGATTTTCGCCAGGGAGGTCTTCCGGTTGCACGGTTTGCCCAAGGAGATTGTGTCGGATCGGGGGAGTCAGTTTGTGTCCAGGTTCTGGCGCGCCTTTTGCTCCCAGTTGGGGATTCATCTCTCTTTCTCCTCGGCCTACCACCCTCAGTCCAATGGGGCCGCAGAACGATCCAATCAGGCCTTGGAGCAATTCCTTCGTTGCTATGTCTCCGATCACCAAGACAATTGGGTTGACCTCCTGCCTTGGGCTGAGTTTGCCAGGAACACGGCGGTGAACTCTTCCTCTGGGACGTCTCCCTTCATGGCCAATTATGGGTTCCAACCTGCCGTGTTACCGGAGGTATTCTCTCCCCAGGATATTCCGGCTGTGGAGGATCACCTTTCCGTCCTACGTGCTTCTTGGGTACAGATCCAGAGGTCCCTTGAGGTCTCTGCGCAGCGCCAGAGGCTCCAGGCTGATCGCAGACGAGCGCCCGCTCCTTCCTACCAGGTCGGAGACCGTGTATGGTTGTCCACCCGCAACCTCAACCTTCGAGTGCCCACTCCCAAGCTGGCGCCTCGCTTTGTTGGTCCCTTCCGAGTGCTTCGCAGGGTAAACCCGGTAGCCTATGCCCTTGCGCTTCCTCCTGGCATGCGGATCTCCAACGTGTTTCATGTCTCCCTGTTGAAGCCATTGGTGTGTAATCGTTTCACTTCCTCGGTTCCTCGGCCCCGTCCGGTCCAAGTGGGCAGTCGTGAGGAATATGAGGTGAGCAATATCCTGGACTCACGCCTGGTCCGCGGTCGGTTGCAGTTTTTGGTCCATTGGCGTGGTTATGGTCCAGAGGAGCGTTCCTGGGTTCCCTCCGCAGATGTCCATGCTCCTGCTTTGCTCCGAGCCTTCCACGCACGCTTCCCTCAGAAACCGTTCCTTACTCCGCGGAGGAGGGGCCCTTGAGGGGGAGGTACTGTCATGGTCTTACCTTCTTACTGTTCTCCTTCGTTTGACATGTGCTGGCGGCCATCTTGGTTTCTGGGTTTCTTGTAGCCTCCCACCCTGCGGCTTCTCCTTCCCACTGGGAGGAGCTGGATGCCTAGCTCATATATATAGGAGGTCTGTGGCTTCAGTTCCTTGCTTGGTCCTCCTGTGTTCACATGCTTCTAAGACTGCTGCTGCTTCTGTTTCCTGATCCTGGCCTCGTCTGACTACCCCGTTGGTTCCTGATCCTGGCTTCGTCTGACTACCCCGTTGGTTCCTGATCCTGGCTTCGTCTGACTACCCTGCTGGTTCCTGATCCAGGCTTCGTCTGACTACCCTTCTGGTTCCTGACCTCTGTCTACGCAAGACCCTGCTTCGGTTTAGCCATCCGTTTGGACTTTTGCTTACAGCTTGATTTTTTAATAAAGCCTTCTTATTTCCACTTATCTCTTGTTGTACGTCTGGTTCATGGTTCCATGACACTTACGTAAACTGCAGAGTAGGACGGTGCACCGCTGTTTCCTTACCGCCCGCTCGGCAGTTTCCATAAGCCTGCTCTAGGCAACCACCTCATATTAGCACATGAGAGACATAAAATCATTGTCTGTCACTACTTTCTGCTGCCCTCAGGGAGGTCAATATAAGGGCTTATGCACATGGACGTAGTTTCTGTCCACATCCAGTTCGCATTTCTTGTGGACCTATTAATTTCAATGGGGCCACAAACGATGCAGACAGCACCACAGGTGCTGTCCGTTCCGTGGACCTACAAAAATAATAGAACATGCCCTATTCTTGTCCATTTTGCCGACATCTGTCTATCTATCTAGCCATCTAACTGTCTAATATCTCTCTATCTAACATCTGTCTAATATCTATCTAGCTGTCTAATATCTACTGTATTTATCTATTCATCTATCTATCACATATCAAAAGTGGGGGGAAAATGTCCCTACATCTTATGGGGTGAATACTAATGAGCGCTTCCATTATAGAAGCACTCATTAGTACTGGAGGACTGGGAAGCGATGAAGGCACTATACTCACCTCTTCCTGGTCCTCGGCTGTTGGCTGTGCTGTGCCTGCACACAGCGTGATGGCGCTCTGTAACCTCACACTGTGCACGTTTCTCAGCACAGCCGGCTGCAGGAAGAGCAGGAGAAGCGCTGGAGGTGAGGGGCGGAGGCGTCCGGAGCAGGAGAGGTAAGTGTTTTTTTATTTTATTTTATGTGTTCAGTGGCATGGGGGCAGATTTGAGGCAATGGTGGCTGTAGAGAGGTAAGGGGGCTGATATTAGGCAATGGGGGCTGATGAGAGGCATATGGGGGCCGAAGGGACTCTTATATGAGGTCTAATTGGGGGTCATTCACATTGTGGTCTCATCTGAGGTCTTATTGGGGTCTTATTAACATTGGAGGTTTGATTGGGGCTGTCAGCTGAGCTCTGATTAACATTGGGGGTCTGATTGGGGGTCTGACTGGGGGTCTGACCCGAGATCTAATGAAAAAAAAGTTTTACTTATTGTCCTCCTCTAAAACCTAGGTGTGTCTTATAGGGCAAAAAAAATAAGGTATCTATCTATATCTATAACATCTATCTAGCTAATATCCATCTAGCTGTCTAATGTCTATCTAGCTATCTAATATCTAGCTGTCTATCCATCCATTTATCTTTTGCCGTCGTCTGGTTCTTCACTTCACTTTGGTACAGTGTTTAGTCCATACCAGTGAATGCTGATGTCCCATGGACAGGTGCTACCTGAATACTAGTGGAAACATAACAAAGAGAACGTCTGTCTCATATAATTACAACATCAACCACTTTCCAGGCCATGGGCTAAACTGTGCTCTGAAAGATTTTCCATTACTAAATAATACAATAGGCAATAGTACTGAAGAGAAAACATGTCTTGTGTCCACATTGTGGATCCATAGCAAATATCTTAGACATAGTAAATATGGTAACCAGGGCCTCTAGCTGTAGCTTTCCAGTTCTTGCTCTAGCTAAAAAAGATTTGCCCAGCCAAATGTATTATGCTAGCGGCGTTTTACCAGAATGAAGTAGGATTTGGAATTTGTGACAGATATTTCTTACTGTAACTGCCAGTGAGCAGATTATTGATGAGATGCATTTTTAATGGAACCATTTAATTTACCATGTCCTGTATTGGAAAACAGGAAAAAATTATTTGTGGGGTAAAATTGAAAAATAACCACAATTCCACCAAGATTTTGGGGGTTTTGATAACACAGCGTTCACTGTGTGCTAAAAAAGACTTGATGTCCTTATTCTGCAGCTCAATATGATTACGGTGATACCAAACTTATATAGTTTTTATTTTGTTTCATTACTTTAAAAAATATATATATAAAAACCTTTTAAAAAATCTACATTTTCTTTGCCTCTCCATTACTTTTTTACATTTCGGTCTGCAGAGTTACCAGAGTACTCCAGGGAGAAGGAGATTAGAAGGTCTAGAACCCACAGAGCCATACACTAGACAGTAAGGTATTGTGTACGTTTATGGCAGAAATACCTTACTGCTGTGGAAGGGAACATTGCTAAAGTATTCTCAACACTCTGATACAGATTGGCCACCCATAGTTTCTGCACCCATCAGTCCGGGAACTTCAGATGAACTTAAAGAGGCTTTGCCATCACATACAGTGGGGGCATATCTCTAGGATATGTCCCCATTGTCTGATAGGTGCGGGTCCTACCTCTGGGACCCGCACCTACAACGAGAAAGGAGCGGTAAAAAAAAATGGAAGGCGCACAGAGCATGCGCAGCTGCCCTCCATTCATTTCAATGGGGCCGCTGAAAATAGCTGAGCGCTGGCTCGGCTATTTTCCTCTGCCCCATTGAAATGAATGGGAGCAGTGGCCACACTTGTACATTCACTTGTATGGGAACAGTGGGGAGCAGCGCATGGTGGTGGATGGACCTCGGGAAACCCGGGGTCCTCCAGCCACAGCTTTCCACTCTCCATTCTCCTTAGGTGTGGGTCCCAGAGGTGCTGTTCTAGCAATATGCCTCCATTGTATGTGATGGGAATACAATGGCACCCCAGTAGGAGGGGGGAGGGAGGGAGAGCGAGAGGCGGCACAGAGGATTAGGAGGCGGCGCAGAAGTCTGGAAAGGCGGCGCTGAGCACGAAGGCGGCGGGTGCAGCCGGCAGCTTGGATCCCTTGACATCCCCTTGGGCAGCTTATTTCTTTGAATGACAGGTTAGTAAAAAGATGGGTTTTTTTTAGCAAAATAAGCCTACAGATGACATTTAGAAGCCCACATTAGGAATCGTGATGAGGCCCTGAACATCAGCATATGTTTAGCTGACAGGGGTGAAACCTGGTGACAGAATCCCTTTAAGAGAATATTGCACTTTGGAACTGTGCCTTGTTACTGCCAGATATACTACTACTCCAATTCTGCACTTTAGTAAAGAGAGACTTATTTATTGACACCAACTGGCCTGGCTACTGACTCCTCCATTTGACAGCCATTTCACTTGCTCTACTGCCATGCACCCAGACAAACATTACGGGCACCCCAGGTACTATCAGGCAGGAGCCCCAACTTCAAGAGGTGCCCCGAGGGAAGGAAGGGTGCACCCTCCTATCACTGCCCAGCCCAACATAAAGCTGGAGGGGGAGATTGCCACTGAGACCTGTGAGTACAACAATAACTACCACTCTCTTCCTCCTCCACACACACCCCCAAGGGTCGTGCATAGGCCTTGTCATAAATTAGGCACATCCTCCACAGTCTGTGTGCCTAGATTGAAAACTTCTTCACACTCTGACTGGAGTAGACGTCAATCGAGATTTACAGCAGGAAAGTGATGTAAATGTTAGTGAAGGTGCAGAGGCTGATGGCCTGACCGCTGCTGTTCCCCCACACCGCCCCCATAACTCCCTAGTGTCGAGCACCTAAATGTAGGTGCATGTGCAATGGGCGCCTCCCCCCAGGGCCCTCTCTATAACGTGTCACCAGGTGTAGGAAATGCCGAATGGTATGTTGCGGCCTAAAATGTCTCTTTATGGGTGTCACGGTGCTCCTACCTGGATACGGCTAGACCCCAGGCTTTGGCTCCGAAGCAATAAGTAGGGGGAATAATTGAGGGATTTGAAGAAATAACTTGAGTCTAGACCTTGAGATGAAGTTCAGTGGCAGCTTTACTTTGAATAAACGTTTCTTCAAACAGTTTACAGGCTTTGTCTTGGTTCCAGCAGGCTTTAGCATAAACTGACAGGCAAGCTCAACTCTGCTTTATCTCTTTCTCTCTACTGTACTGACAAGCTGACTTGGCAACTTGGCTTCTTCTTTACACTGCACTTTACTTTTTAGTCGGACTTATCTTCAGACAAGGAATAGGTTAGAATCCTGTCAGCTCCAACATGGAGTCTCAACCAGCACAAACCAGAACTGCCCCACCTCCTTCTGGTAGCAAGCAGGACTGGCCCACTTCTGACCAAAGGGGGGAGAATGGAATGGTGAGTTCCTTTCGATCTAACTATAGCCCTGCCGTGTTTGCTTCCACCTGCTGGTGAACCAGGCACATTACATATGAACAGTTACATAACAAGATTATAAATGCACATTGTGGAGGACCTGGAAAGACAAACATAAGATGATATTATATTAGCCTATTAGAGATAATAGCAGGGTTCTGTAGTGGTAACACCACTCTGGGGTGTTACACAAGGGTGTTAAAAAAGTTGCAAAACAGGACTGTGAGACTTTTTTATGACAAAAACTGAAAAAGTTTTTATATTCCCTCATTAAAAAAATGTTTTAGGTTGACCTGCAAGCCACGAATGCAATGCTGACTTTTACCTAATAAGACATGAACTTGCCACATAATTTACTGATCTATCCACAGAATCAGTTCATGTGCGCACTCAATGTTGTCATCAGTCATTGCCCGGCGTCCGGCTCCTTCTTAACGGCTGAAACTTGTGCCACCTTCCTTGTCCTTTCCCAGGGGTGTAGCGAGCGGGGGGAAAGAGGCACAACCGCCCGGCAGTTTATTTTATTGCCGGGCAGTTCTTTACATAGTGAAGCAGGGAGCCGTCCACTCCCTCTTCACTGTGCTGCTGTAGGAGGAGCGCTAAAAGCTGGGAATTGGCCTCCTGCACAGCCAGCAGCGCAATGCCTGTGTGGGAGCATGTCCTGCTGCTGGATGTGCCAATCTTCAGGGAAGCAGGTAAGTATTTGTGGGTTTTTTTTCTTTAATGTAGCTGGAGAGGGCACTGGGGGCTACAGGGACATAATTCTGTGAGGGGGTACAAAAGTGGGCATAACTACACGGAACTGCCTGATGGAATCCTCTGCCACAAGTGTGAAAGTACCCTAAGGGGAAATGCCCTAGATTACTTTGTTATACATTGGGATGGCTTATGTGATTATTCTTTTCACTTTATTACCACAGGGACCTTGTTCCGGATCCAGTGGACATCGCACCGACACCAGCGACACCCTGGATGAAGTAGGACCAGTTGGGTCTTTTGTTTATTGCAAGGTGTATTTGTACCGCCGTGTACCCTATGATAGGTTTTGTTCTGTCTTCATACACGTTCACACAGTGTGCAGTCTGACATTCAGCATAAACCATTCCTGTCTTCCAAATAAGAGGACTGTTCTTTCTAGTATAACTTGTCTACAGGGAGTGCAGAATTATTAGGCAAATGAGTATTTTGACCACATCATCCTCTTTATGCATGTTGTCTTACTCCAAGCTGTATAGGCTCGAAAGCCTACTACCAATTAAGCATATTAGGTGATGTGCATCTCTGTAATGAGAAGGGGTGTGGTCTAATGACATCAACACCCTATATCAGGTGTGCATAATTAGTAGGCAACTTCCTTTCCTTTGGCAAAATGGGTCAAAAGAAGGACTTGACAGGCTCAAAAAAGTCAAAAATAGTGAGATATCTTGCAGAGGAATGCAGCACTCTTAAAATTGCAAAGCTTCTGAAGCGTGATCATCGAACAATCAAGCGTTTCATTCAAAATAGTCAACAGGGTCGCAAGAAGCGTGTGGAAAAACCAAGGCGCAAAATAACTGCCCATGAACTGAGAAAAGTCAAGCGTGCAGCTGCCAAGATGCCACTTGCCACCAGTTTGGCCATATTTCAGAGCTGCAACATCACTGGAGTGCCCAAAAGCACAAGGTGTGCAATACTCAGAGACATGGCCAAGGTAAGAAAGGCTGAAAGACGACCACCACTGAACAAGACACACAAGCTGAAACATCAAGACTGGGCCAAGAAATATCTCAAGACTGATTTTTCTAAGGTTTTATGGACTGATGAAATGAGAGTGAGTCTTGATGGGCCAGATGGATGGGCCCGTGGCTGGATTGGTAAAGGGCAGAGAGCTCTAGTCCGACTCAGACGCCAGCAAGGTGGAGGTGGAGTACTGGTTTGGACTGGTATTATCAAAGATGAGCTTGTGGGGCCTTTTCGGGTTGAGGATGGAGTCAAGCTCAACTCCCAGTCCTACTGCCAGTTTCTGGAAGACACCTTCTTCAAGCAGTGGTACAGGAAGAAGTCTGCATCCTTCAAGAAAAACATGATTTTCATGCAGGACAATGCTCCATCACACGCGTCCAAGTACTCCACAGCGTGGCTGGCAAGAAAGGGTATAAAAGAAGAAAATCTAATGACATGGCCTCCTTGTTCACCTGATCTGAACCCCTTTGAGAACCTGTGGTCCATCATCAAATGTGAGATTTACAAGGAGGGAAAACAGTACACCTCTCTGAACAGTGTCTGGGAGGCTGTGGTTGCTGCTGCACGCAATGTTGATGGTGAACAGATCAAAACACTGACAGAATCCATGGATGGCAGGCTTTTGAGTGTCCTTGCAAAGAAAGGTGGCTATATTGGTCACTGATTTGTTTTTGTTCTGTTTTTGAATGTCAGAAATGTATATTTGTGAATGTTGAGATGTTATATTGGTTTCACTGGTAAAAATAAATAATTGAAATGGGTATATATTTGTTTTTTGTTAAGTTGCCTAATAATTATGCACAGTAATAGTCACCTGCACACACAGATATCCCCCTAAAATAGCTAAAACTAAAAACAAACTAAAAACTACTTCCAAAAATATTCAGCTTTGATATTAATGAGTTTTTTGGGTTCATTGAGAACATGGTTGTTGTTCAATAATAAAATTAATCCTCAAAAATACAACTTGCCTAATAATTCTGCACTCCCTGTATACCTTGATCGCCTTGTCTCGGTAACCGACCAGATAAACTCTGAGAAGGCAGATTTTTGAGCAGGACTTCTTTCCTGCAAGTCCTTTATAGATCTCTGTACAGTGAGAAGTGACTACTTGGTTATCTATGTCGGTGTCTGCTTTCCGTCATGTTCCTCTGCTTGGGATGATACCTGAGAGGGTGATCCGAGGTGTAAAACCGTGTTTTCTGCGCTATCGCATTCTGTGTATGTCACACTGACTGACAGTTCTTGACAAAACACTTTCTTCATACTGTGCACAACGTCTTCTTAAATATTGTCACCAGACACACCCTCAAACCACAAAAAACGAATCACTGCATGCTGCTCTTTTTTCGTACACATCACAAGCGGGACAGCCACTGTTTCTCTCACTGCAGTCACAAATGAACTAATGTAACATGTTCAAACTTGCACAGCAGGGACTGGGGAGATTATGTCAAAAAATTATGTATTTGTGTTTTCTGAAAGTTGATTAAAATAAATTCTACAGCCAGAGTGTGGCAAATTTTTGACCCACCCTCGTACATTTCCAAAACCCACTTTTTAAGGACCAGTTCAGGCCTGAAGTCACTCTGTGGGGCTTACATAGTGGAAATCCCCCATAATTCACCCCATTGTAGAAACTCCACCCCTCAAGTTACTCAAAACTGATTTTACAAACTTTGTTAACCCTTTAGGTGTTCCACAAGAATTAAAGGAAAATGGAGATGAAATTTCAAAATTTCACTTTTTTGGCAGATTTTCCATTTTAATCCATTTTTTTCTTTAACACATCGAGGGTTAACAGCCAAACAAAATGCAATATTTATTACCCTGATTCTACGGTTCATAGAAACACCCCACATGTGGTCGTAAACTAATGTAAGGGCACACGGCAGGACACAGAAGAAAAGGAGTGCCGTATGTTTTTTGGAAGGCAGATTTACATGAATTGGTTTTTAGATGCCATGTTCCATTTGAAGCCCCCCTAATGCATCCTTACAGTAGAAACTCCCCAAAAGTGACCCCATTTTTTAAACTAGGGGATAAGGTGCCAGTTTTATTGGTACTATTTTGGGGTACATATAATTTTTAATTGCTCTATAGTACATTTTTTGTGAGGCAAGGTAACCCAAAAATGTTTGTTTTGGCACCGTTTTTATTATTTATTTTTTACAACATTCATCTGACAGGGTAGATCATGTGCTATTTTTATAGACCACGTAGTTATGGATGCAATGATATCAAATATGTCTAATTTCTTTGTTTGTTTGTTTGTTTCAGTTTTACATAATAAAGCATTTTTGAAAACAAATTATGTTTTTGTGTCTCCATTTTCTAAACGTCATATTTATTTATTTTTTCTGCCGATCATCTGGTGCAGGGGCTTGTTTTTTGCAGGAAGAGTTGACGTTTTTATTGGTACCATTTTTGGGTATATATAATTTTTTGATCGTTAATTATTTCACTTTATGGGGCAAGATGACCAAAAAATTTGTTGTTTTAGCACAGTTTTTATTTATTTATTTTTACAGCGTTCACCTGAGGGGTTAAGTCATGTGACATTTTTATAGAGCAGATCGTTACGGACGTGGGAATACCTAATATGTATACTTTTTATTATTTATTAGAATTTTACACAATAATAGCATTTTTGAAATTAAAAAAATGATGTTTTAGTGTCTCCATAGTCTGAGAGCCATAGCTTTTTTTTATTTTTTGACCGATTGTCTTAGTTAGGGTCTCATTTTTTTATAGATGAGGTGACGGTTTGATTGCTACTATTTTGGGGGTGCATACGCCTTTTTGATCACTTGGAGTTGCACTTTTTGTTATTATTTTCTATGGTGTTCATTGGACAGGGTAGATCATGTTACGGATCAGCCCCCCATGTCAGCGATCATGCCCCCATTCCAGCCAACATGCCTCCATGTAAGCCATCATGCCTCCATGTCAGCCATCATGTCCCCATGTCAGCCATCATGCCCCCATGGTCAGCCATCATGCCCCCCATGTCAGCCATCATGCCCCCCATGTCAGCCATCATGCCCCCCCATGTCAGCCATCATGCCCCCCCATGTCAGCCATCAGGCCCCCCCATGTCAGCCATCAGGCCCCCCCATGTCAGCCATCAGGCCCCCCCATGTCAGCCATCAGCGCAAAAAAAAACAAAAAAAAAAACTTACCTTTCCTGCTCCTGGACGCCACCGCTTCTCACCACCAGCGCTCTCTCTTCTCCCTGGTTCTCGGCTGTCAGCTGTGAAGGCTGCGCACAGTGAGGTCACATCGTGCGCAGCCCTGCACAGCAGACAGCCGAGCGGAGGACCAGGAAGCGGTGAGTACAGATCCTTCACCACTTCCCGGTACTAATGAAGTAATTTTTGCCCGGGGGGGGGGGACTGCGTCTTATGGGGCGAAAAATACGGTACTTAATTGGGGTATTTATTTTTTACATGTGAAACCTTATTTAAAAAAAAAAAAAATTAAACACTTTATTGTTTTATTTTTTTATTTTACACTTTGTGTCCCCAATAAGGTCATACAAGACCTCTGGGGAACATTTACCTTTCACCACTGATTTCTCCTGTGACTGGGGCTAACATAGTAGCCCCAGTTACAGGGGAAATACACCCCTCAGAGAGGGTGAACAGCAAAATACAATGCTGTTCATCCTCAGTGCAGGGCTGATCGAGGTCTGTAGAAGACCCAACAGCTCCTGCACTCTCCCGGCCGCAGCTGTCACATGACCACCAGGCCGGGACAGAAAGCGCATAGCTAGTATACAGTGACCTAGAAGGCAGGGACACCTGGGAACTGTCCCTCCCTTCTCTCTGGGTTGCCCTGCTGTCACTGACAGCGGGCCCCCCGCTCGGCAGCTGTACTATTAGCATGAAGCTGTCATCTCTGAATGGACGTACCAGAACGTCCATTCAGAGATAAACATCCATCCATAGGACGTTTATATCCTATGGGCAGATGTGAAGTGGTTAAGAGAGCGGAGTAGGGTGGCCGGAGGTAGGGTGGCAATTCAGTTGCATAACAATAATAGGAATGCACAGTGTGGAGGACCTGGAATAAAATGCATAAGATGACATGAGGTTAGACCATAAAAAATAGTAGCAAGGTGCAGAAGTGGTAACACCACTCTGGGGTGTTTAAGGTGTTGTGGAGGTCACATTTTAAGGAAACAAAGCTCTGTGGAGGTCACTGTTAAGGGGGTGGGTTATTGTGGAAATCACTATTAACGAGACAGGGTACTGTGGAGGTCACTAATAAAAGGACGGGCGCTCTGGAAGTCACTGTTAAGGGGGAGGGCGCTGTGTTTGTTACTGTTAAGGGGGCAAGCCGCTGTGGAGGTCACTGTTAAAGGGGCGGGCACTATAGAGGACTCTGTTAAGGGAGGAAGGGACTATGGAGGCCACTATTAGAGGGGCAGCGAGGTACTGTGAGGTCACTGTTAAGGGAGCGGGGTACAGTGGAGGTCACTGTTAAGGAAGTGGGGTACTGTGGAACTCACTGTTTAACGGGCAGGCTGCTGTGAAGGTCAAAGTTAAGGGGGTGGGCTTCTGTGGAGGTTTCATTTTAAGAAGACGGGGTACTGTTGGGGGGGGGTCAGTGTTAAGGGGTGGGGGCTGTGGAGGTCACTGTTAAGGGGGCCAGTACTGTAGATGTCACTGTTAAGGGGGCCGGTACTGTAGATGTCACTGTTATAGTTGAATAAACATTAATAAAATAGATGAAATATACCCGTGTGAAGCCGGGTTCTTCTGCTAGTAATGCTATATAACTGAAACAATATACCGTAACCTAGATAGAGAAGCCCGATAGGGAGAGAATCAGTGGAGGCGTGAGGACAAACCTTGTGTGTTGTCGGCTTCTGGCTTCTCTATCTAGGTTGCACAATAAGGAAAGTGTATGAGTCTAATAGCATTAAAGGGAATTTGTGCCTAATTTTTTGCTGCCCTGAGGGCAACATAGACTGGTGACAGAGACCCTGATAAAAATGCTGGCTCACTTTAACACAGGCAGATTTCTGCCAATAATGGGCTCTGATTTAAAGAGGACCTGTTTTAACTACTTGCACTCCCCGTGTTATATAAATTCTGGAGTATCTATTCCTATTACTCTATGTTGTGCTGTTCCACTATCCAATCAGAGCTGCCAGTGTCAGAGTGTCCAAAGATCCACAAGCAGCAAGTAATCCCCTTGTTTCCAGCTTCTAATACGTCAAAAGTAGTGACAGCTCATTTTTTAAGGAATTGTCCGGCCGGTTTCATGAGGAAACCAGACAACTCAGGGGACAGACCTGTAATAATGAATAGATGATTACTTATGTAACGCCCCAGAGTGGCATTACCACCTTTTTTGCGCCCCCACTATCTTTTATGGTTGATTCTGTTTCATTCTATGCATTTATTCCCAGGTCCTGCATAATGTGTATTTGAATTTCCCTGTAATGTTATGTTAAAGTGTAATGTGCCTGGTTTAGCAGCAGATGGCAGCAACAATGGCAGAGCTAGTTTCCCTAGAATGGAACTTTCTATCTATTCTGGCCTCTCTAGAGAGGGAGGAGTTTCGTTAGTGCAGAGGAGTCTAGCCTTCCTCTCCTTGGGGATGGGTGATGTTCAGAGTAGCCCCTGTATGGGGAAGCAGCAGGCCCTCGTCCCTGCTGGACGGGCCCTGCCAAGGCCAGTAGAGCGCTATCAGCTCTGCTGGAACAAGAGAAAAGAGTAAAGAGCTTCAGAAGCCAGGAGGAGAAGTTCCCTGGATAAAGAGAAAGAGAGGACAATAAAGAAAACAGAGTCAGACTACCAAGTTAAGTACAGCAGAAAGAAAGGAAAAGATTTTATTTCATCCTGATAGCACAGCAGAGCTAAAGAGATTGACAGATGTAGCTGAGCCAAATGTGTTTGCCTGCCAGAATTTATGCCAAAACCTGTTAGTAACCAAGATAAAGTTGGAAGATTGTCCTTTGATGCAAGTTTATTCAACTAAAGCTGTTTTATCTTTAATAAAAGTCTGAACACCATTTATTCTACCAATCCCTCAACTAGCCACCCTTTATTTGCACTACTGCGGACGACTACGCCTGGGGTTCCAGGATATCCAGGTAGGAGCACCATGACATGTGCACAGCAACAACACCTAAAGGGACATTTTAGGCAACCCTTACACCACTCTAGCATTCCTACACTGGGTTCCATCACTACCATCTACTTAGGGGGACCTAGTCCCTCGTTGTTGAAATGCAACTGGCGTCACAACAAACCTTTAATCCTTATAACGTCTTAAGGGGACCCCCTGGCCGACGTCTTACCCATGGTTGTTGCACTTACCTGACAGATCGCACACTGTTGTTCCTTTCCCTAGCAGGGCTCTGGTTTCCAAACTGCAGCAGTGACATCAAGTCTTCAACACGTGACCGCTGCAGCCAATTACTGGGTCCTTCAGAGCACTGTTAAGGCCAGTGATTGGCTGCAGCAGTCACATGTTAATGGGATGTCACTACACCTGCCAGGAGAACCAAAGTTGCAGTGTTGGATCTGTCATGTAAGTAATCGTCTATTCTTTATTACAGGTTAACCTCTGAATTGTCCGGTTTCAATAGACGACCCCTTTAGGACCTCTTACATGGACAGATAATGACTGATCATTCATGCTCACAATTCTTCTTGCGGCTGTTAGTTCACATTATTGTTGGCAGCACATCCTCTGTTTACACATTGTCATGTACTACTAAGAAATGGGTATTTTTATGCCCATATTAAAGATTATATCGCCCTATAAACAAGAATTTGCTCATTTACTGGCTGATCAGAGAGATGTTTACATGCAGCAATGATCGTGCGAATACGTATTCCTAGGAATGATCATTCCCGATCATTGGCCCATGTAGAGCCTTTTAAAAATTGGTCTGATCGGTCTGAAATCTGTTTGTGTATCCAGCTTAAAGGGGTTGTCCCGGTTCAGCTCCATTTTCACCCAGGCAGCCCCCCTAACTTGAGCAGTTCATGCTCCGATGCTCTCCTTTGCCCTGCGGTAAATCACGCAGGGCAAAGGCATTTTCAAGAGTTCTGGTGACGTACCGAGCTCTCCATGGGGTTGCCAGGAAGCCCGGTGACGTCACCGGCACTGATGGTCGGGCTTTAGCGCTGCCCTAAAGCACGCCTATCTGAGCCAGTGACGCCACCGAACACACTGCAGGGCGTAAGTTTCCGCCCCCGGCAGTGTGTTGTTGTAAACAAAAGAGCCCGTACCTTGAGTGATCAGGATTCTCCGATGCTAGCCTCAGGGGGGCTGCCTGGGTGAAAATATGGGTATGTCCGGGTTCAGCTCTGAACCCGGACAACCCCTTTAAATGGGGTTGTCTCCTTCAGTAAATGGCATTTATCATGTACAGCAGAGATCAGAAGCCTTCGGCACTCGAGCTGTTGCGAAACTACAACTCCCAGCATACAAACTTACTCGGCTGTTCTTGTAACTCCCACAGAAGTAAAAGGAGGATTCTGGGAGTTGTAATTTTAGAACACCTGGAGTGCCGGAGGTTGCTGATCCCTGATGTAGAGAAAGTTAATACGAGGCACTTACTAATTGTGATTCTCCATATTGCTTCCTTTGCTGGCTTGATTCCTTTTTCCATCACATTATACACTGCTCGTATCCATGGGGTTACGACCACCCTGCAATTCAGCAGCAATGGCCGTGCTTGCACATTATAGGAAAAAGTGCCAGCCTCTCTGGTAGCCACCTCATATCTGCTCTGCAGCGAGGACTGTAACCACTGGCATCAAGCAGTGCATAATGAATCCAGCCAGCACAAGAAGCAATATGGACAATCACAATACATTAGTAAGTGCCTTGTATTAACTTTCTCTACATTATAAATGCCACTTGTTGAAGTGAGACAACCCCTTTAAACTCACATGCTATGTACGTACTAGCTATACTAATATAATTACGTATGTACCAGTCAATTATGTAAATCAGTATAAATCTCTGAAAGGGAACTGCACTGGGATTGCCTCTGAAAAAGAAGAGGGCTCAATATGGATGACTGAGCAACACTGCTTACATTTCTAGGATGGTGTATTTTTATAGTCAATTTAGGCTTCATGCACACGACAGTGTTTTTTCACTGTCAGTGATTTGGCTTCAGTGGTCCGTGTCCGATTTTGCTTCAGTTGTGTTTTCTTGTGTCTTCCTTTTTGTTTTTGTCTGACAGGGGAAAAAAAGGAAGGTTAATGAAAAGTGTAATTTTATTGCACCAAGGTCTTGTAGAAAAAAGCGGACACGGATGACATACCAGTTGTGCATCTGTTTTTTTTTTATGGACCCATTGACTTGAATGGGTCCTTCCTCCGTTTTCCACTGACAAGAATAGGACAGGTTATATTTTTTTGACGGACTGGAATCACGGATCACGGACGCGGAGAAAAAACTGAGGACTATCAGTTTTTTTTCACAGCTCCATAGAAATGAGTGGGACCTCCTCTAAACTGTGAAAAATGACGGAGCGGACCCGGATGCACACAACGGTCGTGTGCATGAGGCCTTACTTTTATGCCACAACACATTAGACCTGTAGAAAGATAAAGTGAAATTGAGCTGTGCATGTTTATTAACTCAGCGTAAAATCTAGGCTGCTGATTATATACTACCGCCATCCATTCTGTACAGCACACATTCATACGAGCATTCCTGTGTCAGATATGGGTGGTTTTCTAGTGTAGGTTTGTATGGGACCGAATAGCATATAGTGTAACATATAAACTAGGCTTTATACAGTTGTCAGTATGCGGTATATCTAGTAAATCAGATCTAAACACATGGGTATACATTTGCATACGCTTACAGTATATGTTTGGATCCCTCTAAAAACAGGCAGTACTTTTTTAAAGCATTCATTAAACAGATGCCATTACATGGGACTGAAAAAGCTTTTCTGAATGCTAATTAGATTTTTTTCAAAATATACATTTATACGGTTACAGCCATTTTTATGAAATATACTTTTGGATTAAAATAAAAAAAAAGGTAAAAACACAACTTTCAACCCCTGAATCATAAAGTGATGCCATATCCTAGCAATATGCCATCAGTGTATGATATGGGACTGAGATTAACTGAGATTAAAAATGTCAAGTCCCTATAAGTCCCTCCAAGGCATTTCTCACAGTTAGCTAGAATCCTATTCCACAGTGATGAGGGGCAATACCCCGGAACAGCTGTCTGTGGATGGATAACTGCCTTAGGTCTTCCCTGTCACATCCTTAACCCTGGGTTCAGACCTGAGCGTTCTGAAACGAGCGCTCTGTATGCGCGATTGTACGGGCGTTTACAATCGCGCATACAGAGACAGGCGTGCACACATTGTCGCGCGTTCCCGAATATCTATGTACGGGAGCGCGCAACAAACGCCCAAAAAAAAGCTCAAGAACTTGTTTGAGCGTCGGGCGTTTTACAGCGCGATCGTATGCGCTGTAAAACGCCCAGGTGAGAACCATTCCCATAGGGAAGCATTGGTTTCTCCTTGTTGAGCGTTTTACAGCGCGCTGTAAAACGCTCAGGTGTGAACTTAGGGTAAGACTTGTAAAAGAGCGGGATCTTGACATAGGGGCCACTTAATATGGTGGATTTGGTGATCTCTGTAATGGGGACACCCCTTTGCTCGGTTTTCCTTCCTTTGAGGGATATCTGGCTTTCACTGTGTTGAAGACCCATAACTGGGGCTCCACGGTTTTTTGGCATATTACTGTCTCCCAGGGAGCTTTGCACTTTGGATTGCTGTGTCGAGACTCTTAAATGAGGCTCCACAGTGTTTTCTGTAGCTGGTCTCCCTAAGATCAGCTATCGTTTTGTTCTACCCTGTGTCAAACCTGTAACTGGTCTCCCTAAGATCAGCTATTGTTTTGTTTGAGTAGTCTCCAAGGCATTGCTCCCGGTTAGCCAGAATCCTACCCCACACTGATGAGGGGCAACACCCTGAAACAGCTGTGGATGGATAACTGGCTTAGGTCTTACCCCATCATATCCTTAAGGCTTGTAAAAGAGCTGGATCTTGATATAGGGGCCACTTAATATGGCGGATCTGGTGATCTCTGTAATGAAGACAACCCTTTGTTTGGAAGTAGGGATATCTGGTTTTCACTGTGTTGAAGACCCATAACTGGGGCTCCACGGTTATTTTGCATATTACAGTTTCCCAGGGAGCTTTGCACTTTGGATCGCTGTGTTGAGACTCTTAAATGAAGATCCACTGTGTTTTTTGTAGTTGGTCTTCCTAAGATCATCTGTTGTATGGTTTAAGTCACTATAGCTAGGCTGGGATAGTGCTATGTGAAGAGCATTACTAGGTGAATAAATTGTGGATAGTATTTCCTTCTGATATATGGCCTTATATCACAAATATCACTTGAAATAAAAACATGCACTTTTCAAAATCCTAATCTGCAGTACGTCCAATCCATTCCTCTGGGCCACCCCCATAAATGACAGTAATGAATGAATGGTGTACAGGACGCTTAGTGCAATTGTAGAATCACTGCACCTGCAAACCAGCCATTAGTCCTGGAGTCCTCCCCATTATGTATACATGCTCAAGAGTCCTCTCTATGCATGCCGCTTTGCAGGGTCCAGGCTGACAGAGTCCCTTTAAATGAGACAAAAATTGATGGCATTTCTTCTACCAACTCATTGAACCTCAGGAACGTTCATATTTGACACATAACATACATGTGTGTACATGTATGATTAAACTAAAGGCACTGAATGTCATAATGGGGAGGTATAGGTTTAGGAAGGATTTTCCAAGCTTATGGTTGTGAGAATATTTCCATTGTGCGGCGACCCTTTAATGCACTACACTGTTCTGCCGGTGGGTTTCAATGACTCATCCATGGCAATGCAGCAATGACATCATCAGCGGAGATACAGCTCTCCCCAGGCTGTCTGTTTTCGAGTAAGACGTCTGCTGCAAATGAAATTTCAGCTGTCGGGATTCCCAGAAAGTTATTGATTCATGCATGAGTAATAGTGTTGACAAGATATATCGTATCATTGGGGGGACAGCAGAAAGCCATCGGCTCTAACTTATCACAAAGTAAATCATGTGTCCATAAAGGCAAGAGTCTTTTTAGATTCCGGACTGTGAGGTCCCTGATACCAGGACCAGAAAAGTCCGCTGTTAGGGCTGGGACATGTGCTTTCTTCTCATGCAGGGACTCAATAACATATCAGGGTCTAACACCCTGTCAGGATATTTATATTTTAAAGGGGTTGTCTGCTATAGATTTGTGTTAGAAGAGTCCTGTATCAGTAAGCAGATCATAGGCTTGAACACTGCTGAGAACCATCTGTGATCAGTTGTAGTCTGAGGAGCAACCTGGCATCAAAGTGTTCAGTATTAGTGTTGAGTGAACTTGTGTTTTAAGTTCGGCGTCTAAAGTTCGGGTTCGGGTTATCGAAGTATCCCGTTATGGATTCTGCTACCATGGACCATAACGGAATTTAGAATCCATAACGGGATACTTCGATAACCTGAACTCGAACTTTAGACACCGAACTTAAAACACAAGTTCGCTAAACACTATTCAGTATCCCTGTAGTGCCAATCACAGGATAAAACTTGCTTGGAGACTACTGTTAGGACACACAGGATACACTTTACTATTAATGCCCATATTTATTGGAAGAAGCCCTACTTTTTGGATGTTCTAGCTTTCTCAAGGGGACACGTATTTCCAAGCTCTGTGTCAGACCATATACTTTCCTGGACATCCTGCCATTCTCCCACAATCCCTATGCCCAATAGTCAGGGAGCCGACAATCATGTAGCATGATTTACATGTTCCATGTAATTCTCCTGTGCTTCTCCATGCCACCATCAGTGCCAGCTACAGTGCATGTGCAGGGAGCATACAGCTGAAGGTACCAACGAGCAATGCCGGAGTGAGCCAACTGCGCCGGGATGACCACTTAAAGGAAATGCATCACCAAAAATATTATCTCCCAGTTAAAACCACATAGTCACACAATTTTTTTTTTCTCTAATCTCATGGTCCATAGACACAATGGTCAGGAGGGGACCTCAATGACTTCTGTTGGAGGGTTTTCTGGGCATGCTCTGTGCCCTGTGCAGAGGTCATTGTACAAGGAAAGAACAGATCAGATTTGACGATCACCTATTGTGAATGGTGGATCATCTCTTATTTATACACAGAGGTGATATCATTACAGGCGGGATTAGAATGACAGATAAGCAGGTAACTGCAGTAAAGTGATCTGTACAGACCAAGAAGTGGTGCTAATTATTAGACTTAGTAGCCAATGAGAAAACTGCAGGATTTTATGGTTTTTGTTTGACTATAGATATTGAGATGGAAAATTAAAAATAGCATCATCAATTTAAAAAAAAAGTATGTTAAACATAAAAATGTAATTTAAACAATATGTCATTTTCTGATAACACATTCCCTATAATTAATGTGCTATTGGTAGACATTATCAATGGTATCCAATTCTGTAAAGAGCACAGGGACATGGTGCAAAGGTAATGGTAATAACATTTAACCATACTTTTTCCAGAATAATCATTTAGCTAGATTTAAGGTACCGGGAAACAGCCTATTGATTACATTGAAAATAATAGTCTGCTTGTGTAATGCATAGACAACGGAGTCCTCCTGAGGATGACTATACTACTGTTATGTACCAGAAATCAATTTAAGACAATTTATTGATGCGCTGCTTCAGCATTATATCCCCTTACTTTATACTTCATGTCCTGCTTTTATATTTATATAAAAATCTGAAGACTTTAACCATTATTTTATTGAAATATCACAAGTGATTACTCTAGATGATAGGATCTTTTGTACAACTGATCGGCCACATTGCCTCCAACTTTTATCTAACACTGTAGTGGGACAGGGTTGGACTGACCCACCAGAATACCAGAGGATCCTTCAGTGGACCCACTCTGTGAAGCCATAGTGGGTCCCAGAGGTCCAGGAAAAATCCCACTTATTGCATTAAATCACTTGTCACTATCTATTTGTTTAAATCCAAACCTTTTAGACTTTATTGATGATATAGAGGTTGGGCCCCCGAGAATAATTTCCTCTGGTGGGCCCAATGAACCCCAGTCCAACACTGCTGGAGGATCACATAAGTAGACACCAGTTTTTTTTAATAGAATGTGCTATGCGGGACCCTGTAAGGGTTCTTTGACACAGTTCAAGAGTGAGGACAATTATCAGAGATAAGTGTAAAGGTGCTGCCGATCACCCGATATATGGGCAAACGTTTGTTAATCGAGTGATCCCATCTTTCATGTTTCCCTTAAAATCATTGCTGGTCAGCAGAACTTCTCCCTGTGTAAACGGCAATGAGCTGCCATCAAACAATGAATCAGTATGGGGACAACCAAGTAATGATCGTTCATCCTGACACAGAGCGGATGACTGCTGCTTGTGAATACTGCTGAACAATAGGGCAATGATTGGGAACAAACAGTTTTTTCCGATTATTGCCCTGTGTATCGGCCCATATAGATGGGCCCTTAGTGATTTTGCATTAGGGCCCAGGAGCTTCATGTTACACATGACAGTGTTTTAAGGCCTCTTTACACAGACTGATGATCGGGCAAAAGGAGTCCTCCAAAGTGATTTTCAGCTTCCAACAGCTCTTTCTGACATTGATATGGAAGGACTTTTAGCTTTCTGCTTATTTGCTTTATTCTTCTTTGTTTTCCTATTTTGGGTTGACACCCTGGAAATTGAAGAACCAATAACTAGTTTTCTACATAGTTCTGGTCTATAGTCATCCCAACCTGATTTAATATTGATGGGAAGCTTAAAATGAATATGTAAAAGTAGCAGTGAGGGCTTTATCTCCTCTGACATCACCTTAGCCTTCTCCTCTCCCTCTACTTTGGTTTAATATCATAGAATAAAACTTATACAGGATTATCGCTCCACTGATGTCATTCCCCCATTATATATGCGTTAGCTGCACATCAAATAGCTCTGGTATGTCGAGATCAGAGACTTGGTGTGAACCAAACACAGAATGGTCTCAGGCTTGCCGCACAATAAACAATACTCGGCTATGTTGTCTTAACTCTGCCCTTTGTCAATACTAACTAAAGCTCCAGACTGCATACTAAGCAGACTCCAAGGTAAGAAATGTTATCAGTGCTAGATCAACTCATTCCAGACATGTACAGTGTATACAACTAAATCCATGACAAGTGTAACGCAAAAAAGGATATAATATGACAAAAAAGAAAAAAAATGTAGATCTGCCATCTACCTCTTCGTGGTACTCTTCATACGTAATTAGTTTGGTCAAGTTTGTATCTTTAAGGGCTCTTTCCGTTCCCTATAGCATTCCCCCGACTGCCCACTGAGTATGTACGTCCTATCTGCACATACCCCGCGCAGATAGCACATATACAGTATAAACGTTCAGGCAGCGCTTTAATCCCAGCACTGATCAGCTCCTGCAGTCTACCAGGAGCAGGCCAGGTCCTGACACAGCGGGAACCCCGAGGAGAAGACAGGAGCGGTTTATTACAGCTTCTGCCTTTTCCTGTGCCGGGAGGACAGCGCTGCACGAGCGCAAGGAGGAAGAGCAGGAAGAGGCAGAGCCGCTTCCTCTGTTAGTCCCAGCGGCCACGTGACCACCGGGGGTGTCTGGGGCATGAGCAGAGCTGCAGGGTCTAATGAGACCCTGATCAGCTCTGCCTGTGTGTTTTCCACTGTAACTGGGGCTCCTATGGATGCCCCAGTTAGGGTGAAAACAGTAAAGAAGAAGAAAAAAAGTAAAAAAAAAAAAAAAATTGTCCTCCAGAGGTCTTTTAATAAATAAAAAAAATACAAATAAGAAAATGTAAAAATAATAATAATAATAATAATAATAATAATTTAAATGCAGTCACAGAAACCATCACTATAGTCGCCCCGTTCACTTAACTTTTTTTCACTTCTTTTTCATACTGAATAGAACATTTTTCTATAGATCAATAGTACAGTCTCCTTAAGATGTTTCTAAAGACGTGATGTGTCAAATGACTATGAGATCAGCACTATGGCATTTCAGCCTTATTCATATATTCCAGAAGAACCACCATCGTTATACTTTCATTACATGGGCTGTTTCATGCTGCGGTGTTGAATAAAATATGCTAATTCCTGCTGAAAATTCCCATAGTAAAGACTATTTCTATGAGTAAATCGTACAGTAGCGATTTATGGGAAGACGTTTATTGGTTATGGCAGGGTGCAGACATATCTTGTCCTTTCTCATAATGTACTCCATAAGAGGTGACCTCATGAGCTGGGCATGACTGAAAGTGGGCATGACATAATATATAAACATAAGGCTTAGCTCAGCTCGGGAATCTCATGCCAGGTAGAAACTGAGGTCACCTTACTGCTACAAGAGCAGATTAAAATTAATGTGATGTTAACTTGTCTCCTGGAAATCATTGATGCAGGAACAAGCTTCAGAGATTTACAGTAAATTTACAACCGAGGTTCATATGTTTTATCTTTCTATAGATAAGATACTTTCCTAAAGGAGCTGTGATAGCTTTGATGGATCCATTTTCAAAAATATCCTAACAAATGCTGACAGAACTCATATAATATTTTTGCCGAAAAAGAGTAACTCCGGTGAACAGAATTAAAGGGACACTTCCATTAAAAAAAAGAAAAAAATATATAATAAAAAAAAATATTCTTATATTACCAACCTGTGACTATTGTATGTAATTTTTTGATAAACAAAAACATGAGATTTACATCTATGGGCCTGACGGAAATAGCCGAGACAGCCCCCCCCCCCCCCCCAATGTTTGTGATGAGAAAACCCATTTAATCCTGTGTGCAGGAGTCAGATGTGCCAAATTTATGAAAAGGCAGATGGCTCTTAATCAATCAGGTGCATCTCTGGCCCTCCGTGCGCCAGAAAGTCAAATCTACACCAGCTAGGGGTTGGCGTGGACTTCAGCTATAACTTACTCCAGTTTCAGGGGCAAGTCATAGTAAATCTGGCAGGCAGTGATAGGCTCCACCTCCTCTCAATAAGTCCCACCCCCTTTCTCGCCACTTTAGAAAGAAGTCACAAATTATGGTGCAAATATATCATGTGGCATAATTTGCGCTTTTTTAACAACACAGTAGTGGCATAAATAGATTGATAAATCTTATCCATTGTGTAATCAGTCTTACTGTATTATGTTAATAAATCTTAATATCACTGGTACAGGGATAAAGCTTTCTAAAATAAAGGAGCACAGGGCCTATAAACAGCAGTCGTCTTGTATCCGTTCATTTTCAATAACCTTGTCCTTGAGTTTCAGATGTCGCTATACTGCAGTAACCTGAAACACTTCAGTGACTTGTATACTACCGTTATATACTGATTGATATATCAGCTCCTCACATCAAGGCTGCTGAAGTATAAATATTACCTGTATATAATGAAGGCCCAATACCGCAACTAAATAGCCTATTGCTTTTATCTAGTTAAACCCATGCCTATGGTAAAACTACAATACATATAACCTACAAAAGAGTTACCAGACCGCATGAAATACAAATAAGTAGGTAAAGTGCAAGTGCAAGTATACAAATAATATAAATATCAAAGGCAGGACATATTTCGGCGAACCTTCGTCTGGGGGTGGCGTCATCACCGCAAGGCTCACAATAAATACCCCCATCCACCAATTACAATACTAATTGTGCAAGCGTGCACACCTGGGCTAATGAATAATAGCGAATCGCATCTTAGTGACGCGAGGCATCACATGATTCTTTGGTCACGTCAGTGAGATTATCGGGTATAGTACCGGTGGCATCAAATTACAAATAGCGCATGCGCAGGCCTGATAATAGCGATGCAAAGAGAAAGAACACTGAAGGGGCAAAACAATTAATATTAGTGCAAGAACAGGCATTGTAATACCCCAATACCGGCATATGACAACAAGTGATATAATATATATTATGCGTAACATAAATCACGGCCATGAACATCAATTGCGATTTTAATTTCTTCTTTTATTAACCTTTTATTTTCCCTTTCTCTTTCCTTCCTAGGATCCTATATAGTTTTGACGTATTTAACTATCCTGGATACTCCCGATTCTTTTTTCTCCTCCATTCTATTATTTCCACGTTATCAGTCCAAGACGCTCTTCAGTACATGATGGTTTTGAAGGACATTAAATGTTATATTTTTTTTATTATAATTTTTTCTTTCTTCTTTGTGACCCAGTATTTGATAGTTATTGGAGATCCAATATATATATATATATATATATATATATATATATACACTTACCTAAAGAATTATTAGGAACACCTGCTCTATTTCTCATTAATGCGATTATCTAGTCAACAAATCACATGGCAGTTGCTTCAATGCATGTAGGGTTGTGGTCCTGGTCAAGACAATCTCCTGAACTCCAAACTGAATGTCAGAATGGGAAAGAAAGGTAGGCTACAACAGCAGAAGACCCCACCGGGTACCACTCATCTCCACTACAAATAGGAATAAAAGGCTACAATTTGCACGAGCTCACCAAAATTGGACTGTTAAAGACTGGAAAAATGTTGCCTGGTCTGATGAGTCTCGATTTCTGTTGAGACATTCAAATGGTAGAGTCCGAATTTGGCGTAAACAGAATGAGAACATGTCTCCATCATGCCTCGTTACCACTGTGCAGGCTAGTGGTGGTGGTGTAATGGTGTGGGGGATGTTTTCTGGGCATACTTTAGGCTCCTTAGTGCCAATTGGCCATCGTTTAAATGCCACGGGCTACCTGAGCATTGTTTCTGACCATGTCCATCCCTTCATGACCACCATGTACCCATCCTCTCATGGCTACTTCCAGCAGGATAATGCACCATGTCACAAAGCTCGAATCATTTCAAATTGGTTTCTTGAACATGACAATGAGTTCACTGTACTAAAATGGCCCCTACAGTCACCAGATCTCAACCCAATAGAGCATCTTTGGGATGTGGTGGAACGAGAGCTTCGTGCCCTGGATGTGCATCCCTCAAATCTCCATCAACTGCAAGATGCTATCCCATCAATATGGGCCAACATTTCTAAAGAATGCTATCAGAACCTTGTTGAATCAATGCCACGTAGAATTAAGGCAGTTCTGAAGGCAAAAGGGGGATCCAACACCGTATTAGTATGGTGTTCCTAATAATTCTTTAGGTTAGTGTGTATATATATATATATATATATATATATAATAGTTATTTAAGTCACTTCATTGTTGTCATGCACTTGGCCCAGCACACACTTTCATTACCCTTCACTCACTTTCAAATTTTTTATTTTTTCACATTTCTATTAACTTGTTTGCCGGTTATTTTTATAAATTGGTTTTTCACCACTCCTTTTTATTCTTCAGCCTTTTTCACCTTGTATTTTTTTCTTACATTGGTTGCTCCATGTATATATTTTTCCTGGTTCATGTTTTTGCATTTTAGCACATTTATGGCTTTCACTCCTTAACATATATTATATTTCACTCTGCACGCTTACTTCACTCACTTGCATTATGATCAACTTGTCTTTTGTATCTTTGGCAACGTTTTAATATAATTATCACACACTTCGAATTAGATGTTTCTCATTAATTTTGCCTATTTCTGTCCTCACCTTTCCATATTTATATTGTATATCATCTATTAATTTATACATTTTTTAAATTATTGATGAACTCTTTTTATGAATCTTGTAATTAATCTTGCACGTCACATATGAAATATATTGTATTATTTATTTATTTATTCATTAACATATAAGGTATTTTTCCTTTGTTCATCATGCATGTTACAACTGAATTAGGGTACTTTGTAGAGGCTTTTTAACTCTCTAATCATGTATAGTATGGACTTTTTATGACAAACACTTGCAGCAGCTATGGAGGGTACTACTGGATGATACTGTTTAATACCAGTAGAGGGAGCCCAATCCCTTTGGAGGTTTCTTATTTCCCTCACCCGGGTGCGAGCATGCGACGCGCGGTGCTGCGTTCAGCACCTCTCATCTGCGTGTCTTTACGTTGATTCTGCCGCATCACGTGACTATGTCAAGTGATTATGGATGTTGCTCCGTGACACCGGATTAGGGGGGTGGTCCGACGTGAGCACTCGCGTGTCACGCTGCCGCTTACACACCCAGGTGATTGGAATTGTAATTTATCGGTGGTGCATCCTATTGGTGGGGAAGGGATTTAAAACATTAGGTTTCACAATGATGGCATTACCCCCGGACGAAGGCACGCCAAAACGCACGTCGGGGTAGCGTCATCCTGGTTTGCACACAGTATCTTGGGTGAGTTCCATGCAGCAGTTTCGAGGACTTTTATGTATGGGAATGCATGTGATTTTGCTCCCTGGTACTATATTACTTAAACCTCCTATTTAACCGGTGTTGATTGTCATTATGGATACTTGACACTTGTTATTGCTGCATCATATATATTATTTGGGACATAACCGTATAATAAAAAAAAAATGTTATGTATGATTTTGCAATATACTCTCATATTTATTCTGTGTGCTGCCAGGATGGTGTTTTCTTCTGCCACCTTTCCTTTTAATGTGATATTTGTTTTACATATTTTATGATTAATAAAATACTATGCTTTTTACGTGTACTTTTTGAGCTCCATTATTTGTTTAAGTTTTTTTTAGCGCATGTGCAGGCCTGCCTAGTAGCGCTGCAAAGAGAAAGAACACTGAAGGGGCAAAACAATTAATATTAGTGCAAGAATAGGCTTTGTAATACCCCAATACCGGCATATGACAACAAGTGACGTAATATAATATATACTATGCATAACATAAATCGTGGCCATGAACATCAATTGTGAAAAAACGCATCACACTTATGTGAACAAGGTGAATCACTTAAACTATAAAAAACTCAAACAATTAATTATGTGTGCAAAAATTTGAAGGATCATTTAGTGAGAAGTTTGTATATGAAAACAGTCCCTCCAATCTTCTCAGGAACTCGAAAACCCAAATGGGGCTTCACTCCCTATGGGAAATCTATAGGATGTACCAACATGGAAAGGACTACTGAGTTTTGTGAACGGGTTTTTAAAATCACACATCCACTTACTTGCACTAGTACAGCAGTGATTCCTTATGCGAGATGTCCATGTTCGAAAGTGTACGTGGGCCTCACCACAATAAGTCAGGGTATGAGAGCATGTTCGTGACATCTTGGCTGCTCCTAATGAGAGAGATGTGATGAGTTTGAAACCTGTTGCCAGACACTTTAAGATGTATAATGCCTGTGACCCTAAGGGTATGAAGGGTCGGGGGAAAGATTGCATACCCAAAAATGTTTGTGGTGGAAACATATCTAGGAAACTTGCTCAGCTGGAATGTAAGTGGATTTGGAAACTCAACACATTGCGTCCAAATTGACTCAATGAAGTTTCTGGCTTTTCGTCTTTCCTATAGGCCAGTGATGGCTAACCTTGGCACTCCAGCTGTGGTAAAACTACAACTCCCAAGATGCCCCCCTTGCTTGGCTGCTCTCAGAACTCTGTAGAAATAAATGGAGCATGCTGGGAGTCGTAGTTTCACCACAGCTGGAGTGCCAAGGTTAGCCATCACTGCTATAGGCTTTCCCTGGTCAGCCTATAGTGACCGAAGAGTCATGTGATGCCTCGCGTCACTAAGATGCGATTCGCTATTATTCATGGGCCCAGGTGTGCACGCTTGCACAGTTAGTATTGTGATTGGTGGATGGGGGTATTTATTGTGAGCCTTGCGCTGATGACGCCACCCCCAGACGAAGGTTCGCCGAAACGCTCGTCGGGGTTGGCGCCATCCCGGAGGAAACACAGAATGGGTAATATTTCCTGCCTTTAATATTTATATTATTTGTAATTTACCTACTTATGAACTTGTGGAGCAGTGAGGATATTACCAGCGTGTTCTCCCTCTGTGATGTCGCCTTGTCCCTGTATATAAATAGTCTATACTGTGCTTTGTTCTAAAAACAAAAAAAAGTTTTTTCTGGTATTGCAGCTCAGGTCCATTCATTTCAATGAAGCTCAACTGCAATATCATACACAACTAGGGTTGCCACCTTTCCCAACAAAAAATACCGGCCAAGTTAAGCCACACCCGAAAGGGGTTGTGGGCATGGCTTAACACTGGGTGTTAAGTCGCTATCATACTGTGGCTCACAATAATATTAATACCCCCATTAGTGCCCCCCAGAATTAATACTGTCCACATTAGTGCCCTAAGTAATATTAATGCCCCCCAGAATTAATAATGCCCCTATTAGTGCCCCCAGTAGTAGTAATGCCTCCATTAGCGCCCCCAGAATTAATATTGTCCACATTAGTGCCTCCAGTAATATTAATGCCCCCAGAATTAATAATGACCCTATTAGTGCCCCCAGTAATAGTAATGTCTCATTAGTGCCCCTCAGAATTAATACTGTCCACATTAGTGCCTCCAGTAATATTAATGCCCCCCAGAATTAATAATGCCCCTATTAGTGCCCCCTGTAATAGTAATGCCCCCATTAGCGCCCCCAGAATTAATATTGTCCACATTAGTGCCCCCATTAATGCACCCCAGAATTAATGCCCCCATTAGTGCACCCAGTAAGAGTAATGCCCCCATTAGTGCCCCCCAGGAAGAATAATGCCCCCATTAGTGCCCCCCAGGAAGAATGCCCCCCATTAGTGCCTCCAGTTAGAATAATGCCCCTCATTAGTGCCCCAGTTAGAATAATGCCCCTCATTAGTGCCCCAGTTTGCTTCTGCAAAAAAAAAAAAAAAAAAAAAAAGCACTCACCTACTCCATTTGCTCGGGCTGTGGTGAGCCCCCCATGCTGACTGGAGGCTCAGGACAGGAGCTGCGCTCCAGCGTGATGACGTCTCGCAGGTCCTGTCCTGCACTGCACATCCAGTGAGCAGCGCGAGCAAATGGAGGAGACTGGGTCTCTTTCCGTGGTCGTCTCCTTCTCCCTGGCTGTAGCGCTGTCCAATCGCAGCAGAGAGTGTCACAGCCAGGAAGAAGGTGATTTTTTTCTCTCTCTGGCTGTGACGCTCTCCACTGCGATTGGACTGTGCTACAGCCAGGGAGAAGGAGACGACCACGGAGAAAGACCCAGTCTCCTCCTCATTGTTCTGATGCTAAAATTAGCATACCAGGCGGGAGAATACAACGGGGGTCACAGCAGGCGCCCAGAAAAAAATTGTAAGTGCAGTTAGATCCCTGCCCTATGTCCCACGTATCCTGATACTTAGTTTATAATGTTTAGACCCATGAAAGGTCCTCTCTTTAAGTTCTAGCAGGCGCACACTCTCAGCACTGCTACATCTGAACCCTTTCGGCTCTGGTATGTTAGCTGGCTTAAATAGGAACTTTTCCTTCTTCTTTCTGCTGCAACTTCTCTCCTTGTGTCTGACTCTATCTTTCTCTTTGTCTTGTCCAGGGAAACTTTCCTCCTGGCTTCAGAGGCTTGTAGCTGGGGCCTGTAGGCACAGCAGAGCACAGCCTTTCCCTTACAGGGGCTGCTCTCAACTGCTCCTGCAGGCTCGTCCAGGAGGGCTTGCTCCTTCCCTCTACAGGGAACACTCTGAACTCCCTACACACTGACTAACTCCTCCCTCTCTAGAGAGGGGAATAGAATGGAAGAAGGGCTCCATTCTAAGTAACTCAGCTCTGTCAGTAATGCTGCCATCTGCTGGTGAACCAAGCACATCACATGTTAAACCATTGCAGAATCATACATACATTTACACAGTGTGCAGGACATGGTATTATTTGCATGAGATAACACAGGATCAACCATTACAGATAGAGGAGGTCCAAAAAGAGGTGGTAATGCCACTCGGGAGGGGGGGGGGGGGGGGGGTTACATTGGCCCCTCATGTGACCAGGAATCGTGGCCTATTTAAACAGGCAACCTGCTGTCCACAGGTTGCCTGTGATTGGTGTTTTTCTTTCTGGATCTCATTACTAGTGTTATTCTATGTTTTGACTACTGGATTCTCAACCTGTGATTTTGGACCCTGACCCCTCCTGCCGATTTGGACCCTGACGTTTCTTTCTGGTTTTGACCCTAGCTTGGTATTGTATTTGATTTGTCTTGTTCTGGTTTTCGCTGTCACTTCTCCTGGTACTGACTTTGGCGGGGTGCTGACTCTGATTTACAGAGACTGATTCAGTTTAGTTTTGTCTCTCTTCGTTTTGACCCCTCTTGTCTGTTTCCTTCTGTTTTTGTGGCTGCCAATCTGTCACTGGTTTATTATTTTACTCCTGTCCTTCCCTGCCATATAGACCCCTGCACTTATTTAGGAAGGGACTGCCGACCAGCTGTGGGCCGCTGTCTAGGGCGGATCACGCAAACAGGTAGGATGGGTGACATTGGGATGGGTGAGCTCAGGGTACACTGCTCCGATCGTGACAGTAGTACAGCAAGCTATGCTGTTTCTGAGTTAGGTAAGCACCATATCTGTGTTATGCTGTTTCCGCACCGCAATGTGAGCTACTGAAACAGCAAGCACCTGTGCACTCCGCTGTTTCTTGTCATCTGCTGGCTGGGACTGTCTTATCTCACCTTAGTAATGACAAGAAAACCCCTTTAAACACCTTTAATATAATTTACAACCACTTACGTTACAAATTTTCACTTTTTGGCCTTTGATCTCCTGTGCTTCCATTTCTTCTCACGGAAAATCTATGTCCTATGGGCAGACATGAAGATAGAATTTTACCCTGATTTACAACTGGAATGAGCAGGGTAAAAATACTAAATATCGTAATATTTTTGTGCAAATAGGCCTATAAATTTGCAGTCTGTGTTTTTGAGACTTTTTGAAACCAGAATTTTGGAGTGCAGGGCTTGCTACCCCCCCCCCCCCCCCTATAGTTTATAGTTGATCCAGTCTTGGCTCAGCTTGATTTACAGGTTTCTGCCTGCATATATGGAGAGACCTGTCAATCAAACCGAGCTGGGAGAAGCCATTCGGCCCTTGGTTCAGACATCATGAAGCTCCTTCCGGGTTACCTTTAAAACATCAATAAGAGCAGATCAGGTGGATGCGGGCCATTGGGACACCAGTGATTCTTGTTGGACAAGTGCCAAGAATATGTGGTCACTTTCCATTTAGGCCTAATGCATACAACCGTTTTTTTTTTTGCGTTCCGTATACGGAACCATTAATTTCAAAGGGTCCGTAAAAAAACCTGAATGTACTCCGTATGCATTCCGTTTCCATATTTCCATTCCGTTTAGATAGAACATGTCCTATTATTTCCCGCAAATCACGTTCCGTTGGCTCCATCCAAGTCAATGAGTCCGCAAAAAAAATGGAACACATACGGAAATACATCCGTATGTCTTCCGTATCCGTTCCAGTTTTTGCGGAACCATCTATTGAAAATGTTATGTGCAGCCCACTGAAAAAGCCATACGCTCGTGTGCCATAGGCCTTAAAGGGATACTCCATTAAATTACATTATCCTCTATCCACTAGCGTAGCTATCGGCGAAGCAGCTTCTTCAGGGCCTAAGCTCAGAAGGGACCTGGAAGCAGGAGCATGAGTGTTGCCAGCAGGGAGGTATTTCTAATAGGAATTCCAGGTCACTCCTCTCTTCTTGCGGCACACTGGTTCAGCCCAAACATAAAAAGACGAGAGGGATTCTCCTCCTCTGCACTGCTGCACTGTGTTGGCTGATTGGTGGAGCAGCAGTGGGCAGAAGCTGCTGCTCTACCAATCATTTGTCACACTTTAGTGACAACACAGGGTCCTCCAAGAGGAGGCGCTAGGAGGACCCCTCATGTGCCTCCAGAACGCCTGCCCGACCGCCTCGCTGTTGGGGCCGCTGACCTCCTGCCCCTGTGAAAGACACTGCCCAAGGAGAAGCACAACCCCCCTTATACCCTGTACTGTGCCTCATTATACCCTGAACGGTTCCCCTTTATACCCTGTAATATACCCCACTATTACACCCTGCACTGAGCCCCTAATACCCTGTGACTCCTAACCTGTACTATGCCCACTTATACGCTGAATTGTTTCTCCTTACCATACTCTGTACAGTGTACCTAGTCATAACCTGTACTGTGCCCTCTTATACTCTATACTGTGCCCCCTTAAGCCCTGTTATCCAGTCACTGTATGGAAGCACTATCCAGTCACTGTATGGTGGTGTTATCTAATCACTGTATGCCGGTGTTATCCGGTCATTGTATGCCGGTATTATCCAGTCACTGTATGCCGGTGTTATGTAGTCACTGTATGGTGGGGTTATCCAGTCCCTATATAGGGGTGTTATCCAGTCACCCAGCCATGGTATGGGGCTATAACATTACAGTGTTTGTTATCCAGTATGGCAGTATTGTGTAGTCTCTGTATGTTGGTAATACATAGTCACTAAGGGGGGTCATTTACTATTCTGAAATACGCATACATTAAGTGTATTTCAGGTGCAGATGGTGGCGCAACGGTTAATTGTGCCGCTATCTGTGACTTTGCCCCGCTCACGCCAGGTCTAAAATTGTGGGCGCGGCAGGGAAGGGGATTGGCCAGTAGGCCCGTCTCATTCATTTTCTACACCTATTTTAGGCAGAGAAAATGGTCTAAATGTAAGACAGCAAGGAAGCTGGCTTACATTTAGAACTGGAGCTGGATGTGCAGAAGTTATGGAGAGGCCTGCACCTCCTCACAACTTTGGTGGAATCACTGCCAGCTATGGGCCTTTATTAAAACCAGCGTCTAATAAATAAATGTGCCCCTAAATGTATTATTATTGGAGGTGGGGCTAATATAATTACAGTATTTATGTAGATTCCAGTACATAATACTGTAGTGTGCCCTGTATTTCCCAATAGAGCAAATGAGCCTTGGGGAACACAGTCCTCACCACTGATCACCAGGACCAGGCTGTGCGCTATTTACCAGGCAGCGGTGATTACAGTTATTCATTGTGCCAGCAATAACTATTTTTATGGCATCACCGCTGATGTTCAATGATAAACCATAGATTTATTATTCATCTTTTTCTTTATTAACACTGACCTTATTACACTTGTGCAGAATGCAGCAAATCAGGTAGTAATTGGCAGGTGTAAATGTGCCTTTAAATGGGGGCATATTCAACCTCAGTGCCTAGGGCAGCATGAGCTCTAAAAATGGCCCTAGTCGTCAGAATAAAACATTCGGGGCAGGAGTCTTTATCTATTTAAACTAGTCTTTGTCTAGTCTCTATCCTGAATGTTATGGCCACTGGCTATACAACTGTATAGCCGTCCTAAGGACAGTGATACAGTAGAAGTACTATTGCCGCTCACTCATAGAACAGCGCAGGTGGTCGACAAGCAAATGCCTGGGCTGGATCTCAGACAGTGTGATGATGTTATTGTGCAGCGGAAGTAGTCGTGGGCCAAGGTATCCCTTTAAATAAAAGTGCTTTTGTCGTGACCTTAGTTGCATTTTAGCAACGAGGGACAGAGTCCCCCTAAGTAGATGGTGTTGGTGGTACCCAGGTGTAGGAATGTCAGAGTGGTGTAAAGGTAGCCTATAATGTCCCTTCAGATGTGGCTGTGCACGTGTCACGGTGCTTCTACCTGGATATCCTGGAACCCCAGGCGTAGTCGTCCGAAGCAGTGCAAGGGATAGTTGATGAAGGGGATGAAGAAATTAATTGAGTCCAGACTTGTATTGAAGTTGATAACAGCTTTACTTGAATAAACTTTCATCAGGGAACAATCTTCCAACTTTATCTTGGTTACCAGCAGGCTTTGGCATAAATTCTGGCAGGCAAACACACTCGGCTCTGCCACATCTGTCGCTCTTTAGCTCTGCTGTGCTATAAGTATTAAATAGAAACATATTTTTTTTTTCTGCTGTAACTAGCTTTTTGTAGTCTGACTCGGTCTTTATCTTTCTCCAGGGAACCTTTCCTCCTGGCTTCTGAGGCTCTTTGCTGTTTTCTTTTGTTCTAGCAGAGCTGACAGGGCTCTGCTGGCTGGCTCACAGCCTTCCCCATAGAGGGGTACTCTGAACTGAACTTTCACTAACTAAAACTCCTCCCTCTCTAGAGAGGACTAGAATGGACAGAAGGTTCCACTTTAGGCAAACTAGCTCTGCAAAGCTTGCTGCCACCTGCTGGTAAACCAGGCACATTACACTTAAACATAACATTTCGGGAAAATGGGAATACACATTTTGCAGGCCCTGGCATTGAATACATATGATGACATAAAATCAACCATAAGAGATAGTGGGAAGGTGGAAAAGGTGGTAATGCTGGGGCGTTACAATTGGTCATTGGGGGGGGGGAGGCCCATACAAAAATTTCCTGTGGGGCCCAGTCAGGTCTAGCTATGCCCCTGCCCCTATCCACAGGATAGTGGATAATTATTAGATTGGTGGGGGTCCTTCTGCTGGGACCCAAATTGATCATGACTGCAGGGGCCCCATACCCTTGGGGCCAGGTCAGGTATGTGTTACACTCCATTCATCTCTATGGGACTGCTAGAGATAGCTGAGTAAAGCACCATAGAGATGAATGGATTGGCATTGCGCATGCTCAACCTGCTGCTCCAATCATTTCAGGACGCGCTGGGCACGGATCCCTGTTCTCGTGATCGATGGGGGTCCCAGTGGTAGGACCCTTGCCGCCGATCCTTTAGTTATCTCCTATCCTATGGAGAGAGGATAACTTGAAATTACCGGACTACCCCTTTAAGTCATTAGTGAAACCCCTGTGTAGAGAATTCAGTTTCTCCTGTAATTGAAAAATAGAGAAATGTAGTCTATAAGATTGCTGCCAGACAGAGAAAATATACAAAATGGATATGTTGAGCTTGAATGACATGTTTACACTCTGTTTCTCTTCAATGAGCAATACAGAGAAGCATCTGCAAAATTTCAATTCCCTAGAAAATACACATTTTCAATAGAAAAGACAAAGGCACTTTCACAACCTGGCAGATAGCTATTATATAGAGAGCTTTAGTTCTATGATTGAGGCATTTTAGCTTCATACCATGGCAGGAAACATTATCAAATAATTTCAAAATGTTGCTACCGATGCCATTGTACATCGGTCTATAATTTGCTATACTGCAAAATAACAGGGCAGGATTGAACGCTCCATTATGTAGTTAAAGGGGTTGTCTAGGATTTATAAAAAAAATTGGGTAACGGCAGGAAATTTGATAAAAAAATGCATTATTTACCTGTTAAATTCCCCTCTGCTCCAGTGCCAGTGCTGTGGCAGTGCATAGGCTACTTTCACATTGCCGTTTTCAATTCCGCGATTGAGTTCCGTCATAGGATCTCAATAGCGGAAGAAAAGCCTTCAGTTTTGTCCCTATTCATTGTCAATGTGGACAAAACTGAACCGAACGAAACGGAATGCTCCAAAATGCATTCCGTTCCATTTGGTTGCGTCCCCATCGCGGACAGAATAACACTGCAAGCAGCGTTTTTCTGTCCACGATGTGGTGCGGAGTAAGACGGATCCATCCTGACACACAATGTAAGTCAATTGGGACGGATCCATTTTCTCTGACACAACAGAAAACGGATCCGTCCCCCATTGACTTTCAATGGTGTTCAAGACAGATCCGTCATGGCTATAGAAGACATAATACAACCTGATCCGTTCATGACGGACGCATGCGGTTGTATTATGGTAACGGAAGCGTTTTTGCAGATCCATGACAGATTGGAGAAAAACGGTAATGTGAAAGTAGCCTAACTGTCATGGAACCATGAACCAGACGTACAACAAGAGATGAGTGGAAATAAGAAGGCTTTATTGAAAATAAAGCTGTAAGGCAAAAGTCCAAACGGATGGCTAAACCGAAGCAGGGTCTTGCGAAACCAGGGATCAGGAACCAGAAGGGTAGTCAGACGAAGCCAGGATCAGGAATCAGCAGGGTAGTCAGACGAAGCCAGGATCAGGAATCAGCAGGGTAGTCAGACGAAGCCAGGATCAGGAACCAGAAGCAGCAGCAGTCTTAGAAGCATGTGAGCACAGGAGGACCAAGCAAGGAACTGAAGCCACAGACCTCCTATATATATGAGCTAGGCATCCAGCTTCTCCCAGTGGGAAGGAGGAGCCGCAGGGTGGGAGGCTACAAGAAACCCAGAAACCAAGATGGCCGCCAGCACATGTCAAACGAAGGAGGACAGCAAGGAGGTAAGACCATGACAGTACCTCCCCCTCAAGGGCCCCTCCGCCGCGGAGTAAGGAACGGTTTCTGAGGGAAGCGTGCGTGGAAGGCTCGGAGCAAGGCAGGAGCATGGACATCTGCGGAGGGAACCCAGGAACGCTCCTCTGGACCATAACCACGCCAATGGACCAAAAACTGCACCCGGCCGCGGACCAGGCGTGAGTCCAGGATATTGCTCACCTCATACTCCTCACGATTGCCCACTTGGACCGGACGAGGCCGAGGAATCGAGGAAGTGAAACGATTACACACCAGTGGCTTCAACAGGGAGACATGAAACACGTTGGAGATCCGCATGCCAGGAGGAAGCGCAAGGGCATAGGCTACCGGGTTTACCCTGCGAAGCACTCGGAAGGGACCAACAAAGCGAGGCGCCAGCTTGGGAGTGGGCACTCGAAGGTTGAGGTTGCGGGTGGACAACCATACGCGGTCTCCGACCTGGTAGGAAGGAGCGGGCGCTCGTCTGCGATCAGCCTGGAGTCTCTGGCGCTGCGCAGAGACCTCAAGGGACCTCTGGATCTGTACCCAAGAAGCACGTAGGACGGAAAGGTGATCCTCCACAGCCGGAATATCCTGGGGAGAGAATACCTCCGGTAACACGGCAGGTTGGAACCCATAATTGGCCATGAAGGGAGACGTCCCAGAGGAAGAGTTCACCGCCGTGTTCCTGGCAAACTCAGCCCAAGGCAGGAGGTCAACCCAATTGTCTTGGTGATCGGAGACATAGCAACGAAGGAATTGCTCCAAGGCCTGATTGGATCGTTTTGCGGCCCCATTGGACTGAGGGTGGTAGGCCGAGGAGAAAGAGAGATGAATCCCCAACTGGGAGCAAAAGGCGCGCCAGAACCTGGACACAAACTGACTCCCCCGATCCGACACAATCTCCTTGGGCAAACCGTGCAACCGGAAGACCTCCCTGGCAAAAATCGAGGCCAACTCTTGTGCAGAGGGTAACTTCTTAAGAGGAACACAGTGGCACATTTTGGAAAACCGATCCACTATCATGAGAATGACCGTATGGCTTCGGGATGCAGGGAGGTCCACAATGAAATCCATCCCCAGGTGTGACCATGGACGCTCCCCGGTGGCTATGGGTTGCAAAAGGCCCAACGGAAGGTGCCGAGGGGACTTACTCTGGGCACAAACGGAGCATGCCGCTACATATGCGGCGATGTCGGAACGTAGAGAAGGCCACCAGAACAGACGTGAAACAGCCCAGGACAGCTGATTCTTTCCAGGATGCCCCGCGGCCTTGGAGTTATGGTAGGTTCGCAACAACCGAGTGCGCAACTCCTCAGGCACAAAACACCTGCCGTTGGGTCTCCCAGAGGGAGCACCAGATTGAGCCGCCAAAATCTGCTCACCCAGGGGAGAGGTCAGGCTGGTGCGAATGGCGGCCAGGATCTGATTCGGAGGTATGACCGAAGTCGGAATCGACTCCTCCCCGGACAGCTCGGAGTACTGCCGTGATAAGGCATCCGCTCTGATGTTCTTGGAACCGGGTAGGTAGGAGACCACGTAATTAAAACGTGACAAGAACAGAGCCCATCTGGCCTGACGTGGTGTCAATCTCTTGGCCTCAGAGAGGTAGGTCAGATTCTTGTGGTCCGTCAGGATGAGAACCGGAACCACCGAGCCCTCGAGCAAGTGCCTCCATTCTTTAAGGGCCTGCACGATGGCCAATAACTCCCTGTCACCAATCTGGTAGTTGCACTCCGCGGAAGACAGTTTCCGGGAGTAAAACCCACAAGGAAGCAGAGGACCCTCTGGTGTTCTACGCTGAGACAGGAGGGCGCCTACTCCCGTCTCAGACGCGTCCACCTCGAGGACAAACGGCAACCCAGGGTTGGGATGCGACAGAATCGGAGCCGACACAAAGGCGGACTTTAGAGCCTCAAAAGCTCGGATGGCCTCGGGCGGCCAGACCTGGGGATTACTGCCCTTCTTGGTCAGATCCGTGAGAGGCTTGGCTAGCATGGAAAAGTCCCTGATGAACTTCCGATAATAATTGGCGAAGCCCAAAAAGCGCTGCAGGGCACGAAGACCACTGGGCTGGGGCCACTGTAAGACAGCCGAAACCTTCTCAGGATCCATGGAGAACCCCTCAGCGGAAATGATGTAACCTAAGAAGGTTACCTGGGATCGGTGAAATTCGCATTTCTCAAGCTTACCGAACAGCTTGTTCTCTCGTAACCGTTGCAACACTCGTCTGACATCCAGAATGTGGGCCTCCATGGATTCAGAATATACCAAGATGTCATCCAAATAGACCACCACACACTGCTGCAACAGGTCACGGAAAACATCGTTGATGAATTCCTGGAAGACTGCGGGCGCATTGCACAACCCAAAGGGCATAACCAAGGATTCATAATGACCGGTCCTGGTGTTAAACGCGGTCTTCCACTCATCGCCCGCCTTGATCCTTACCAGGTTATATGCCGCCCTCAGGTCGAGTTTGGTAAAGACTGTGGCCCCTTTGAGGCGATCGAACAGCTTGGAAATCAAGGGTATCGGGTAAGCGTTCTTGATCGTGATGCGATTGAGACCCCTGTAATCGATGCAAGGCCTCAACTCACCGCCCTTCTTTTTCACAAAGAAAAATCCAGCCCCTGCCGGGGACGAGGATTTGCGAATGTGTCCGCGTGAAAGCGCCTCCCTCACGTACTCCTCCATGGCCTCATTCTCCGCTACCGACAGTGGATAGACTTTGCCACGAGGCGGAACGGCACCAGATTGTAACTCTATGGCACAATCGTATGGGCGGTGCGGAGGTAGGGCAACCGCACGCACCTTATCGAATACATCCCGGTACTCCTCGTATTCAGGAGGCAACAGAGAGTCCGAGGAAGTACTCAGCAACTTGACAGGCCCATGGATGCAACTAGCCCCACACTGCGGTGACCACGAGAGGATCTCGGCCGATTTCCAATCGAAAGTCGGATTATGCTTCTGGAGCCAGGGGTACCCCAAGACCACCGAGTAGTGTGGAGACGAAATAACCTGGAGACAGACCGACTCTCTGTGAACGGCACCAATGGCCATCCCCACTGGAAGGGTCTCATGAGTCACGTGTGGCGGCAGAAGGGGTCTGCCGTCTATCGCCTCAAGAGCCAGTGGGGAACCTCGAGGCTGCAGAGGAATGGAATTGGCGGCAGCGAACACACTATCAATGAACAAACCACCAGCACCAGAGTCCACCAACGCCTGGGTCGTCACCGAGCCCCCGACCCAGGAGAGGACAACAGTAATCAGTGGTTTGTCAACACGGGAAACCGGGGACGAGGAGACTCCACCCAAGATCTGCCCCCGACAGGATCTCAGGTGCGAGCGTTTCCCGGACGGTTCGGGCATGCCAACCGAAAATGCCCACCGAGACCACAGTACATGCATCGGCCCTCGCGTCTCCGGAGTACCCTCTCCCCCTCGGACAGGCGAGCAAACCCCAGCTGCATGGGTTCACCCCCAGACAAGTCATCCCCAGGAGGCGTGGGAGGAGAGGGAGGCACGGGTGGGACAGCAAACGTAGGCGCCAATTTGTTAGAAGGCCTCCGCAGGCTCTCCTTAAAGGAAGGTCTCTCCCTGAGTCTGGTGTCAATCAAAATCAGGAAAGAAATAAGAGACTCGAGCTCCACTGGTAGGTCCTTAGCTGCAACCTCATCCTTCAAGGCATCCGAGAGACCATGAGAGAAAGCAGCGACCAGAGCCTCATTATTCCAGCCCAACTCTGCTGCCAGGGTACGAAACTCAATGGCGTATTCAGCTACGGATCGTGAACCCTGTCTGATGGACATAAGGAGCTTCGCAGCAGAGGCAGCACGAGCCGGCACATCGAATACCTTCCGAAGAGAAGCAACAAAACCAGAAAACTCGGCAACCACCGGATTGTTGTTCTCCCATAAAGGGCTGGCCCAGGCCAAGGCCTTGTCCGAGAGCAGCGAGATCAAGAAGCCCACCTTTGATCTCTCAGTAGGAAAGGCATGTGGCAGCAACTCGAAGTAAATGCCCACCTGGTTAAGGAAACCTCGGCACTGAGTTGGCTCTCCCCCAAAGCGCTGTGGAAGGGGGGCAGAACCGGTCATACCCCGAAACACCGCAGGCGCAGCAACAGGTGTCGGGGTAGACTCTGGCGCAACAACCGGAGCGGCAGTAGGAGCGGGCCCAGGAGCGACAACCGACCCATCGGCAACGGAAGCTAAATGAGCCGTGCGTTCAAGCAGGGTTTGCAACGCCACAGCGAACCGACCCAACAGGTGATCCTGCTGATCAAGTCTGGCAACCAGCGTAGGTAGCGAGGATGGCCCTGTACCGTCAGAATTCATGGCTTGGTCCTAATGTCATGGAACCATGAACCAGACGTACAACAAGAGATGAGTGGAAATAAGAAGGCTTTATTGAAAATAAAGCTGTAAGGCAAAAGTCCAAACGGATGGCTAAACCGAAGCAGGGTCTTGCGAAACCAGGGATCAGGAACCAGAAGGGTAGTCAGACGAAGCCAGGATCAGGAATCAGCAGGGTAGTCAGACGAAGCCAGGATCAGGAATCAGCAGGGTAGTCAGACGAAGCCAGGATCAGGAACCAGAAGCAGCAGCAGTCTTAGAAGCATGTGAGCACAGGAGGACCAAGCAAGGAACTGAAGCCACAGACCTCCTATATATATGAGCTAGGCATCCAGCTTCTCCCAGTGGGAAGGAGGACCTGCAGGGTGGGAGGCTACAAGAAACCCAGAAACCAAGATGGCCGCCAGCACATGTCAAACGAAGGAGGACAGCAAGGAGGTAAGACCATGACACTAACTTTGCAGCAGCAATGAGATGCTGCACATGCTTGTGACAACTGCAGCCAATCTCTGGACTCAGTGGTGATGCTGGCATGTATGGAGTGAAAGTGCTGAGGCCAGTGACTGGCTGCAGCAGTCACGTGGACGTACAGATTGCTAACCTAACCGATCAAGAATATCAAGGAGGAACAACAAGGCACCTTTGTCAGTTTCCTGTATCTGGTATTACAACTTAATTACATCTCAGTCCTTCGAAGCAGATGAGCTGCCGTACCAGGCACAGCATTCAATGCAGTTTTACACATGGAGCTTCAATAGATCATTCATCAATACTTTTTGTTCTGAAAAAATCTTTACTCTCTGTAAGTTCCAGTGTGAGATACTAAAAATACTGAAAATTTGTACCTAAATTTAGTGTAAACAATTAATGAATTATTCTATAAAATAAATCTTCTGCATTATAACCCAGAGCTGCATTCATAATTCTGCTGGTTGTTATTGGAAACAGTCAACAAGCTTGTCATCAGACAGATCCCTAACAATTTAGCCAAGCTCTCATAAACTTGCTGTATTGTACACCCTGGATGACACTTCCCAAAATGGACATCACTAGCAAGGAATGCTGAGAAATATCAGCACTATTAATAAGGTTTCTATTTAGTCTTATAATAAGGTGATCACAGTGTATACTATAGATAAGATAAATAAAGTGGTGAGAGGATGACAGGAAGAGAAATGTAAGGACTGATGGCTTCCTGGATTATGGCAAACTTAATCTGTAAGAGGTCCTTCACCAAACATATATCATTTATAGTAATGGTGTAATGGTCCAGGGGTCTGGGTATGCTTGCAAACTGTGTGTCCCTTAGAGCTACACCCCTGGAAGCATGGATCACTGGAGCACATGCAGCCTTACAAATTGATAATGTCACAGTGGCACATGGTCCAGATTCATGGGGCAAGTGACACATTCAACAAGATGGCATCAGTTCTGATTGTTGACATTCTGCTTGATGGGAAGAAAAGCACAAAAGTAATAAATATATACTATTATATATTTACATTTTACTATATTTTTATACGTTTTTTTACGTTTTCTTTATTTTCATGACTATGAAAATTGTAGATTCACACTGAAGGCATCAAAACTATGAATTAACACATGTGGAATTATATACATAACAAAAAAGTGTGAAACAACTGAAAATATGTCATATTCTAGGTTCTTCAAAGTAGCCACCTTTTGCTTTGATTACTGTTTTGCACACTCTTGGCATTCTCTTGATGAGCTTCAAGAGGTAGTCACCTGAAATGGTCTTCCAACAGTCTTGAAGGAGTTCCCAGAGATGCTTAGGACTTGTTGGCCCTTTTGCCTTCACTTTGCGGTCCAGCTAACCCCAAACCATCTCGATTGGGTTCAGGTCCGGTGACTTTGGAGGCCAGGTCATCTGGCGCAGCACCCCATCACTCTCCTTCATGGTCAAATAGCCCTTACACAGCCTGGAGGTGTGTTTGGGGTCATTGTCCTGTTGAAAAATAAATGATGTTCCAACTAAATGCAAACCGGATGGAATAGCATGCCGCTGCAAGATGCTGTGGTAGCCATGCTGGTTCAGTATGCCTTCAATTTTGAATAAATCCCCAACAGTGTCACCAGCAAAGCACCCCCTCACAATCACACCTCCTCCTCCATGCTTCACGGTGGGAACCAAGCATGTAGAGTCCATCCATTCACCTTTTCTGCATCGCACAAAGACACGGTGGTTGGAACCAAAGATTTCAAATTTGGACTCATCAGCCAAAGCACAGATTTCCACTGGTCTAATGTCCATTCCTTGTGTTCTTTAGCCCAAACAAGTCTCTTCTGCTTGTTGCCTGTCCTTAGCAGTAGTTTCCTAGTAGATATTCTACCATGAAGGCCTGATTCACACAGTCTCCTCTTAACAGTTGTTCTAGAGATGTGTCTGCTGCTAGAACTCTGTGTGGCATTGACCTGGTCTCTAATCTGAGCTGCTGTTAACCTGCGATTTCTGAGGCTGGTGACTCGGATGAACTTATCCCCCGCAGCAGAGGTGACTCTTGGTCTTCCTTTCCTGGGGCGGTCCGCATGTGAGCCAGTTTCTTTGTAGCGCTTGATGGTTTTTGTGACTGCACTTGGGGACACTTTCAAAGTTTTCCCAATTTTTCGGACTGACTGACCTTCATTTCTTAAAGTAATGATGGCCACTCGTTTTTCTTTACTTAGCTGCTTTTTTCTTGCCATAATACACATTCTAACAGTCTATTCAGTAGGACTATCAGCTGTGTATCCACCTGACTTCTCCACAACGCAACTGATGGTCCCAACCCCAGTTATAAGGCAAGAAATTCTGCTTATTAAACCTGACAGGGCACACCTGTAAAGTGAAAACCATTTCAGGTGACTACCTCTTGAAGCTCATCAAGAGAATGCCAAGAGTGTGCAAAGCAGTAATCAAAGCAAAAGGTGGCTACTTTGAAGAACCTAGAATATGACATTTTTTCAGTTGTTTCACACTTTTTTGTTATGTATATAATTCCACATGTGTTAATTCATAGTTTTGATGCCTTCAGTGTGAATCTACAATTTTCATAGTCATGAAAAAAAAGAAAACTCTTTGAATTTATTTTTTGGTCTGTACTGTATGTATATATATATATATATATATATATATATATACAGTGGAGGAAATAATTATTTGACCCCTCACTGATTTTGTAAGTTTGTCCAATGACAAAGAAATGAAAAGTCTCAGAACAGTATCATTTCAATGGTAGGTTTATTGTAACAGTGGCAGATAGCACATCAAAAGGAAAATCAAAAAAATAACTTTAAATAAAAGATAGCAACTGATTTGCATTTCATTGAGTGAAATAAGTATTTGAACCCCTACCAACCATTAAGAGTTCTGGCTCCCACAGAGTGGTTAGACACTTCTACTCAATTAGTCACCCTCATTAAGGACACCTGTCTTAACTAGTCACCTGTATAAAAGACACCTGTCCACAGAATCAATCAATCAAGCAGACTCCAAACTCTCCAACATGGGAAAGACCAAAGAGCTGTCCAAGGATGTCAGAGACAAAATTGTAGACCTGCACAAGGCTGGAATGGGCTACAAAACCATTAGCAAGAAGCTGGGAGAGAAGGTGACAACTGTTGGTGCGATTGTTCGAAAATGGAAGGAGCACAAAATGACCATCAATCGACCTCGCTCTGGGGCTCCACGCAAGATCTCACCTCGTGGGGTGTCAATGGTTCTGAGAAAGGTGAAAAAGCATCCTAGAACTACACGGGAGGAGTTAGTTAATGACCTCAAATTAGCAGGGACCACAGTCACCAAGAAAACCATTGGAAACACATTACACCGCAATGGATTAAAATCCTGCAGGGCTCGCAAGGTCCCTCTGCTCAGGAAGGCACATGTGCAGGCCCGTCTGAAGTTTGCCAATGAACACCTGAATGATTCAGAGAGTGACTGGGAGAAGGTGCTGTGGTCTGATGAGACCAAAATAGAGCTCTTTGGCATTAACTCAACTCGCTGTGTTTGGAGGAAGAAAAATGCTGCCTATGACCCCCAAAACACCGTCCCCACCGTCAAGCATGAGGGTGGAAACATTTTGCTTTGGGGGTGTTTTTCTGCTAAGAGCACAGGACAACTTATTCGCATAAACGGGAAAATGGACGGAGCCATGTATCGTGAAATCCTGAGCGACAACCTCCTTCCCTCTGCCAGGAAACTGAAAATGGGTCGTGGATGGGTGTTCCAGCACGACAATGACCCAAAACATACAGCAAAGGCAACAAAGGAGTGGCTCAAGAAGAAGCACATTAAGGTCATGGAGTGGCCTAGTCAGTCTCCGGACCTTAATCCAATCGAAAACCTATGGAGGGAGCTCAAGCTCAGAGTTGCACAGAGACAGCCTCGAAACCTTAGGGATTTAGAGATGATCTGCAAAGAGGAGTGGACCAACATTCCTCCTAAAATGTGCGCAAACTTGGTCATCAATTACAAGAAACGTTTGACCTCTGTGCTTGCAAACAAGGGTTTTTCCACCAAGTATTAAAGGGGTTGTCCCACTTCATAAAATAGCTTTTATCTAACCTATTTACCCCCAAACAACAAATCTTCCTATTCATCTTATAACCCAAAAGCTACCTTTCCTTCAAAAAATCTTGAAAAGCGATTCCATTGTTGATTTCTGTCTCCCTGGGATACGGCCACTTTCCTCCGGCCGAATCGCTGTGCCGCGCCTGCGCACAACGGCACTACAAATTATCGTGCCGCCTCTCCCTTCCTCTGAGTACGCGCACGTTCGCGCATGCGCTGTTTATCCCGTGTGTCGGAGATAGCGCAGCGCATGCGCGAACATCCGAACAGTTCGGGAGAGTCTGCGGAGCGAGAGGACGGACGTCGGAGGCTCTGGATATTTCATAAAAGGTAAGTATAAGATCTAGTTGCCCACTCACCACCGAATATCGAGTATTGGACAATAAAGGGGGCATTTTTAGTGACACTGTGGGCAACAATATAGGGTTTTTAGTGACACTGGGGGCAACTATCTTAATTTTAGGGACACAGGGGGCAACTCTATGAATTCTAGGGACACTGGGGGCAACAATATAGGGTTTTTAGTGACACTGGGGGCAACTATGTATTTTATGGAGACTGGGGGCAAATATATGTATTTTATGGAGGCTGGGGGCAAATATATATATTTTATGGACACTGGGGGCAACTATATGTATTTTATGGAGGCTGGGGGCAACCATACGAATTTTTGGGACAATGGGGGGAAATATATGAATTTTATTGAGGCTGGGGGCAAATATATGAATTTTATTGAGGCTGGGGGCAAATATATGAATTTTATGGAGACTTGGGACAACTATATGTTTTTTATGGAGGCTGGGGGCAAATATATGTATTTTATGGACACTGGGGGCAACTATATGTATTTTATGGAGGCTGGGGGCAACCATATGAATTTTATGGACACTTGGGACAACTAAATGTATTTTATGGAGGCTGGGGGCAAATATATGTATTTTATGGACACTGGGGGCAACTATATGTATTTTATGGAGGCTGGGGGCAACCATATGAATTTTAGATATTACAGGTGTAGGACTGACATAAAATGCATATGTAGCAGAGCTAGGTATGCGCTGGTACTTTCTTAGTGATTGGTGAGGTGGGGATTATCAATATATGTCATATAAAGAATGGTGGAGAGATAGTACAGGTGTAGGACTGACATAAAATGCATATGTAGCAGAGCTAGGTATGCGCTGGTACATTCTCAGTGATTGGTGAGGTGGGGATTATCAATATATGTCATATAAAGAATGGTGGAGAGATATTACAGGTGTAGGACTGACATAAAATGCATATGTAGCAGAGCTAGGTATGCGCTGGTACATTCTTAGTGATTGGTGAGGTGGGGATTATCAATATATGGCATATAAAGAATGGTGGAGAGATATTACAGGTGTAGGACTGACATAAAATGCATATGTAGCAGAGCTAGGTATGCGTTGGTACATTCTCAGTGATTGGTGAGGTGGGGATTATAAATATATGTCATATAAAGAATGGTGGAGAGATAGTACAGGTGTAGGACTGACATAAAATGGATATGTAGCAGAGCTAGGTATGCGCTGGTGCATTCTCAGTATTGGTGAGGTGGGGATTATCAATATATGTCATATAAAGAATGGTGAAGAGATAGGGTAATACACTGATATGTGGCCGAGTTCCATATAAGCTGGGTAATAGGTCAGTGATAATATCAGACACCGGGAAAGCTGGGTAATAAGTCTATAAGACTTATTACCCAGCTTTCCCGGTATCAGATATTATCACTGACTTATTAGGCTACTTTCACACTAGCGTTCGGGTTTCCGCTCGTGAGCTCCGTTTGAAGGAGCTCACGAGCGGACCCGAACGCAGCCGTCCAGCCCTGATGCAGTCTGAATGGAGGCGGATCCGCTCAGACTGCATCAGTCTGGCGGCGTTCAGCCTCCGCTCCGCTCGCCTCCGCACGGACAGGCGGACAGCTGAACGCTGCTTGCAGCGTTCGGGTGTCCGCCTGGCCGTTCGGAGGCGTGCGGATCCGTGCGGATCCGTCCAGACTTTCAATGTAAGTCAATGGGGACGGATCCGTTTGAAGATGCCACAATGTGGCTCAATCTTCAAGCGGATCCGTCCCCCATTGACTTTACATTGAAAGTCTGGACGGATCCGTCCCAGGCTATTTTCACACTTAGCTTTTTTTTGCTAATATAATGCAGACGGATCCGTTCTGAACGGAGCCTCCGTCTGCATTATTATGAGCGGATCCGTTCAGAACGGATCCGCCCGAACGCTAGTGTGAAAGTAGCCTTACCCAGCTTTCCCGGTATCAGATATTATCACTGACTTCTGACTTATTACCCAGCTTTCCCGGTGTACAATATTATTACAGACTTATTACCCAGCTTTCCCAATGTACAATATTATCACTGACTTATTACCCAGCTTTCCCGGTGTACAATATTATTGTACACCGGGAAAGCTGGGTAATAAGTCAGTGATAATATTGTACACCGGGAAAGCTGGGTAATAAGTCTGTAATAATATTGTACACCGGGAAAGCTGGGTAATAAGTCAGTGAATATATCTATCTATATCTAGCACAGATCATATGGCTACTAGCTAACATGCATTTGGGCTGTAGTGATTTATTGTTTTTGCTGCACAGAATGGGTTTGTAACACAGGTTTTATGTGTAAAAGTGCATTAGAATGCAGGACAGCCACAAGTTACTCCATTAGTTCACTAGCATTGGTCAGTGGTCACTGAGTGATTCCCCAGCAGGGGGAGGGGCTTTACATACTCTGCAGGCTCCATGTGGATGACTCATCCACATGAACGAGCACGGACTGAGCTCTGAGGGTGAGTCATGAGGGGGCGTGGCCTTCACTCAACTGCCTGAGAAGCAGGAAGTTATCAGGACATTTACTGCTGGTAAGATTGAAACAGCAAAGTGGGACAACCCCTTTAAGTCTTTTTTTGTTAGAGGGTTCAAATACTTATTTCACTCAATGAAATGCAAATCAGTTGCTATCTTTTATTTAAAGTTATTTTTTCGATTTTCCTTTTGATGTGCTATCTGCCACTGTTACAATAAACCTACCATTGAAATGATACTGTTCTGAGACTTTTCATTTCTTTGTCATTGGACAAACTTACAAAATCAGTGAGGGGTCAAATAATTATTTCCTCCACTGTATATATATATATGATATATTGTTATATTAATCATGTAGGAACACTTGCATTGGTTCTTCTTTTACCCTGTAACTGGAGATTACAATTTCCATTCTGTACCTCCATGCAGATCACAGAGAGAGTTTAAAGATGTTGTCTGGGTGTTTAATACTGATGACCTCTCCTCAGGAGAGGCCATCAGTATCAAATCAGTGGGGAGCCAACTCCCGATACCCACTCCAATCAGCTGTTTGAGGAGGCTGCTGTGCTGCTATGCCCTTCTAGCGGCTTATCAAGCGCTGTCAATTGGATAGTGACTGTGCTTGATATTGCAGCTCAGCCCCATTCACTTAAATGGGACCTTACTGCGCCTAGGCCATGTGATGATGAACATGACATTACAGGCAAGTAAGAAGACCGTAGCACTCCGAAGCTGATGTAAAGTTCAGGAGATTTATTATGATTCATGGCAAAAGTGTGATGATGGCGCTTAGAATAGTGAGATATCACATGACGTCACAGGCTTAGGAAGAGCCCGCGTTGCTCATGGAATGACGTGTTTTTTTTAAACAGCTGATCAACATGGGTGCCAAGAGTCAGACCCCCACTGTCACGAGGGTGTCAAGAGCCACGCCTGACTCCGTTGTACCCGGGGTCAGGAGGTCGCAGCGGTTGGCTGCACGCTCTATGTCAGATAGGGAAGTTTCCTTATTGTAGCTTTCTGGGTTTGATTTACAAACCCTTTTGGCTCACTCAGGGATCCGTAGCTCCTTCTCTCAGCTGTTCCTTGTCCAGCACTCCCAATCCTCCTTATATTCCCCTCTCACACTTCTCTGGTTGCCAGATATAGAGCTTCCTGCCTGGACATCTATTCTGACCCACTGGAGCTGTGTTGCTGCGTTCTCTGAGTGTTGCCTTAGAACGCTACCCTCCGGATCCCTGTTGGACCTTTGTGGACAATTGTTGCCGTCCACCTGGGTGTTTGTGTTTGTCTGTGTTTGTCTGTCCTCTCCCTGGTGTTTCCCTCTTAGTGCAGTGGTGAGGACTAGCGATCCCACCGGCCCGTTCATTATCTAGGGCTCATTTCAGGGAAAGCCAGGGTTTAGGCACGTGATCGCCGCACGGGTGAGGAACCCGTCTAGGGACGTCAGGGCAGGCAGGTGCCAGCTGCAAGGTGAGCTAGGGGTCACCACCTTTCCCTCTCCCTTGGGCAGGGCTTTCCCTGTTTTCCTCCCTGTGCGTGTTGCCGGTCATTACATTATATCTGGCCCTTATTTTTGTGTAGGTAAAAAAAAAAAAAAAAAAATTTTTACCTACTTAGAATCCAGTATGGATCCAATTGCTGCTCTGTCCGAACAATTTCATGGCCTGTCTTTGGAGGTGGCAGGATTGAAGGCGTCGGTCCTCCAGCAACAGCAGCAATTACAACAGACCGCAAGCCCAGCGGTTGCTACTGGTAACCAGGTTGTTGCGGAACCCAAGGTCCCTCTCCCTGACAGATTTTCTGGGGGAAGGGACAAGTTTTTGACGTTCCGTGAGGCCTGTAAACTATACTTTAAACTGCGTCCTTACTCCTCTGGTAATGAAGAACAGCGGGTGGGTGTTGTTATTTCCCTGCTGCAGGGGGACCCGCAGTCCTGGGCGTTCTCTTTACCTACTGATTCCCAGGCTCTTCGGTCAGTGGATGAGTTTTTCGGGGCCTTGGGTCTCATATATGACGACCCTGACCGAGTCGCACTGGCTGAATCAAAATTGAGGAGACTCCTACAAGGAGAGCGGCCGGTAGAGGAGTATTGCTCTGACTTCCGTAGGTGGGCTACGGATACCCAATGGAACGACCCGGCTCTCAGGAGTCAGTTCTGCTCTGGGTTATCCGAAAGGGTTAAGGATGCGCTTGCATTGTATGAGACCCCCTTTTCCCTTGATGCAGTTATGTCCCTTTCTATCCGTATAGATAGACACCTTAGGGACAGGTTGAAAAAACCGGAGCCATTGGTAACCCCTCCCAAGCAGCAGTTAGTCCGTACGGACTTAGACGAGCCTATGCAGCTAGGAGGAACTACTCGTCAGGTCCGTCCTCCTGAGGTTCGCCGTAGGCGTGGGGGTTGTTTTTTTTGTGGGGAGAGGGGTCATTTCATTAACGTCTGTCCTTCTTTCCTCAGAAACAAAAAAACCGTCGGAAAACTACTAACCCCAGGCTGTGTGGAGGATGTCAGCCGGGGGGTATACGTTTCCTCCATACGTACATCGCAATTTGTGTTGCCAGCGGTTATTGTTTTTGGTGATAAGACAGAGACTGTTTCTTTCTTTCTAGACAGTGGAGCAGGGGTAAATTTGATAGATGCCCATTTTGCCCGCACTATGGGTTTGTCTCTCTGTACGTTACAGAGACCTATTCCCATATTTGCTATAGATTCTGCTCCTCTGTCTCAGAGAAACCTCACCCACATCGTTCATAATTTACACCTTCGGGTAGGGGACCACCATAACGAGATGCTCTCATGTTATGTTCTGGAGGGGCTTCCCACTCCGGTGGTGCTGGGCCTTCCCTGGTTGGTAGCGCACAATCCAGTGGTGGATTGGCAGGCCAGGGAGATATTGGAGTGGAGTGAGCCGTGCAGAGAAAATTGCTTAAATAGCAATTGCTTAGTCGCCTCCATAACTACCCTACCTACATTTGTTTCGGACTTTGAGGACGTTTTTTCTGAAAAGGGTTGTCAGAAGTTACCACCTCATCGTCCTTATGATTGCCCGGTTAACCTTATTCCCGGCGCAAAATTACCCAAGACCAGGTTATATAATCTTTCAGGTCCAGAGAGACAAGCCATGAAGGATTATATCTCCGAGAGTTTGGCTAAGGGACACATCAGACCCTCTTCTTCACCCGTGGCTGCAGGGTTTTTCTTTGTTAAAAAGAAAGATGGGGGCCTGCGTCCTTGCCTAGATTTTCGTGAATTAAATCGGATAACCATCCGAGACCCATACCCTCTTCCTCTCATTCCTGACCTCTTTAACCAGATTGCGGGTGCTAGGTGGTTCTCCAAACTCGATCTTAGGGGGGCCTACAATCTGATTCGTTTTAAAGAGGGGGATGAGTGGAAAACAGCTTTTAACACCCCTGAGGGGCATTATGAAAATCTAGTTATGCCTTTCGGCCTGACCAATGCTCCTGCCGTCTTTCAACATTTCGTTAATGACATTTTTAGTCATCTAATCGGCAGGTTTGTGGTAATATACCTAGATGATATCTTAATTTATTCGTCTGATCTGAAAACACATGAGGAGCATGTCAGACAAGTACTACAGGTCCTACGGACGAATGAATTATATGCTAAAATTGAAAAATGTGTTTTTGCCGTTCAGGAGATACAATTCCTAGGTTATTATTTATCTGCGTCAGGTTTCCGTATGGATCCTAGGAAGGTCCAGGCAATTTTGGATTGGGATCTTCCTGAGAACCTCAAAGCACTACAACGGTTCTTGGGCTTCGCGAATTTCTATAGGAAATTCATTAAAAATTATTCGGTGATCGTAAAACCCCTTACTGACATGACTAGGAAGGGGACTGATTTTTCTAAATGGTCTGACGCCGCTAAAGTTGCTTTTTCCTCTCTAAAAGAGAGGTTTACCTCAGCACCTGTACTAGTCCAACCTGATGTCTCTCAGCCTTTTATTGTTGAAGTCGATGCATCAGAGGTGGGAGTGGGGGCTGTGCTGTCTCAGGGTCCGTCTCCAGGCAAATGGCGTCCTTGTGCTTTCTTTTCTAAAAAACTATCTGCAGCAGAACAGAACTACGATATTGGCAATAAGGAACATCATAATTCGGCACTTGCTGGGCACCCGGGTAGTAAAGCAACCTTAGAGCTATTGTCTCGTTGTTTTTGGTTGCCAAGGTTGCGTCAGGATGTATTGGATTTTGTGTCTTCTTGTTCTACCTGTGCGCGCGCAAAAGTTTCACATACACGTCCTGCAGGGTCTCTATTACCACTCGTCATTCCCAATAGACCATGGACACATCTGTCTATGGATTTTATCACTGACTTACCTTTGTCTGCGGGTAAAACAGTGATTTTGGTAGTAGTGGACAGGTTTAGCAAAATGGCACACTTTATTGCGTTACCCGCACTACCTAATGCTAAAACTCTTGCTCAGGTATTCGTCAGTGAGATCGTGAAGCTTCACGGGGTCCCCTCCGATGTTGTTTCGGATCGGGGAACCCAGTTTATTTCTAAATTTTGGAAAGCTTTTTGTTCCTTTTTGGGGCTCACTTGTCCTTTTCCTCAGCTTTCCATCCTCAGTCGAATGGACAGACTGAGCGTACCAACCAAAACCTGGAGACATATCTAAGATGTTTTGTGTCTGAAAACCAAGAGTTGTGGTCGTCATATTTACCGTTAGCTGAGTTTGCCATAAATAATCGCCGTCAGGAATCCACTGGCAAGTCACCTTTTCTTGGTGCATATGGTTTTCATCCCCAATTCTGTACTTTCAAAGAGGGGGGGTCTTCTGGGGTTCCCGAAGAGGAACGGTTTTCGTCATCTCTTTCATCAGTATGGCAGAAGGTGCAAGCTAACTTGAAAAATATGGGCGGTAAATACAAATGCATGGCTGATAAGAGACGGTCGCCAGGTCCGGACCTAGGAGTGAATGACTGTGTGGTTGTCTACTAGGAATATCAAGTTGAAGGTTCCTAGGTTTATTGGTCCTTACAAGATTGTAGCCATCATCAACCCCGTGGCTTTTCGCCTGGAGTTACCTCAGACTTTTAAAATCCATAATGTCTTTCATAAGTCGTTACTCAAAAAATATGTTCCACCTCTAGAACCGTCACCGCTGCCACCCCCTCCTGTTGTCGTGGATGGTAGTTTGGAATTTCAGATATCCAAAATTGTTAATTCTCGTCGGGTCCGCCGCTCTCTCCAATATCTGGTGCACTGGAGAGGTTACGGTCCCGAGGAAAGAATGTGGGTTCCTGCGTCTGAGGTAAACGCCGACAGGCTAGTCCGGATTTTTCATGCCTCTCATCCTGAGAGACCTGGTCCTGAGTGTCCGGAGGCCCCTCGTAGAGAGGGGGGTACTGTCACGAGGGTGTCAAGAGCCACGCCTGACTCCGTTGTACCCGGGGTCAGGAGGTCGCAGCGGTTGGCTGCACGCTCTATGTCAGATAGGGAAGTTTCCTTATTGTAGCTTTCTGGGTTTGCTTTACAAACCCTTTTGGCTCACTCAGGGATCCGTAGCTCCTTCTCTCAGCTGTTCCTTGTCCAGCACTCCCAATCCTCCTTATATCATCTCAGAATAATGTGCATATTTTTTCCATGTAACTGTTATAGTTTATGTAATGTGCCTGTTCCGCCAGCAGGTGGAAGCAAACACTTCGCAGAGCCTTAGCAGAGTCTGGAACTTTTCCTTCCAGTCTCTAACCCTCTCTGAGAGAGAGGGGGAGTTTAGTGTTGGTGAGTCAGTCTAGCCTACCCCCTCCTGGGGAAAGGTTCTATGTTGGCTAGCAGAGCGCTGCCTGCTCTGCTAGGCCCAGAGGCCCTGCCTCTAAAGTGCATTTTGGTTGCTTGTCCCCTCCTGGGCTTGCATTGCCTTAACCCCTTAGGGACCCATGACGTACCAGTACGGCATGGATTCCGAGTCCTTAAGGACCCATGACCGGTACCACATACCGGTACGTCATGGGTTGTTCCGATCACCGCTGCCCGGTGGGCGGTGATCGGAACAAGGTGCCTGCTCAAATCATTGAGCAGGCACCTCGGCTAAATGCCCGGGGGGGGGGGGGGGGGCCTGTAACCCCCCGTGTCGGCGATCGCCGCAAACCGCAGGGCAATTTAGACCTGCGTTCTGCGGCTTTTTATTGTGCGGCGGCGGTGCCATCTTGTCCCCCCATGTACAGTCCTGTATATTATACTGCACCCCATGTATAGTCCTGTATATTATACTGCATCCCATGTATAGCCCTGTATATTACACTGCACCCCATGTATAGTCCTGTATATTACACTGCACCCCATGTATAGTCCTGTATATTACACTGCACATCATGTATAGTCCTGTATATTACACTGCACATCATGTATAGTCCTGTATATTACACTGCACCCCATGTATAGTCCTGTATATTATACTGCACCCCATGTATAGTCCGGTATATTATACTGCACCCCATATATAGTCCTGTATATTACACTGCACCCCATGTATAGTCCTGTATATTACACTGCACCTCATGTATAGTCCTGTATATTACACTGCACCCCATGTATAGTCCTGTATATTACACTGCACCCCATGTATAGTCCTGTATATTACACTGCACCCCATGTATAGTCCTGTATATTACACTGCACCTCATGTATAGTCCTGTATATTATACTGCACCCCATGTATAGTCCTGTATATTATACTGCACCCCATGTATAGTCCTGTATATTACACTGCACCCCATGTATAGTCCTGTATATTACACTGCGCCTCATGTATAGTCCTGTATATTACACTGCGCCCCATGTATAGTCCTGTATATTACACTGCACCCCATGTATAGTCCTGTATATTATACTGCACCCCATGTATAGTCCTGTATATTATACTGCACACCATGTATAGTCCTGTATATTACACTGCACCCCATGTATAGTTCTGTATATTACACTGCACCCCATGTATAGTCCTGTATATTACACTGCACCCCATGTATAGTCCTGTATATTACACTGCATCCCATGTATAGTCCTGTATATTATACTGCATCCCATGTATAGTCCTGTATATTAATCCACTGTATGAGAAATATATTTAAAATGTTTTATTATAAAAATTTTACATTATAGTTAAATATCTGTAATCATCTCACACACAATGTATGTCACACCCATCATCTTGTATGTAATTTATCACTCCCACCATCTCACAGTGTATCACTCCCGTCATCTATTTCTCATACACAATCTATCACTCCCATCATCTCACAAATCGGGTCAGATTAACAGTAAAACAGTCCCTAGCAACCAATCACAGCGCTGCTTTCATTTGTCTAAATGATTTTACTCGTGAAAACTGAGAGGTTGAGAGATTTAGATGGAGATGGGACAAATGTGGTGAAATGGTTAAAAAGAAAATCAGTCCTTGTTGCCCATAGCGACCAATCACAGCGCAGCTTTTATTTTCCAAGAGCGGAATACGAAATTAAATCTGCACTGTGATTGGCTGCTACAGGGACCAAAGTCCTCTGGGGTCATATATCCCACCCCTCATCCCAAAATCGATGTGAAAAGAATGAAAAAACACGATGAAAATTTTAGACAAGAACATGTATGTACATGATGTGATATTAAAAACGTGAGTTCAGTACATCCAATATGGCCGCTCTCATGCTAAGGCACTTCTTGTGATGTCATCAATAGATGCTTGTCCCCCTGGCCCCCCCTCCTCTGGCATGACCTTTTTACTTGTGATGTCATAATGTGGCATGACTCATTTACTTATGACATAATAATCAGGGGGTGTGGTCTAATCCCATAAATTGGGGTCACGCCCTGACAGCAGTGTCAGTATCTCTAGCTGTCACTATGGGGAAGTCCTGGAAGAAGAGGAGGTTGGTGCCAAAGACGATTCCTGTGGTGAATGCATTAGAGAAAATGGATGTCGGCCCTCGACAGTATCCCGATGATGTTGATATGAAGTCTGATAACGGTGATGATGGGAAAATGGATGTTGGCCCTCGCCAATATCCGGACGATGTGGAGATGGAGGACCTTCCGGGGAACACCACTAACATCAGGGCCTTAAGTACCCGGAAGAGAAAGCGGCCAAGCTGTATCATCTGCCGCCGGCTATAACATCTGCCAATAGGCCCTTGAGGACCTTCCGGGGAACACCACTAACATCAGGGCCTTAAGTACCCGGAAGAGAAAGCGGCCAAGCTGTATCATCTGCCGCCGGCTATAACATCTGCCAATAGGCCCTTACTATACCATCTGCCCCTTGGCCACCATATAACATCTGCTGCTTGGCCCCATTTACCATCTGCCGCCTGGGGCCATTTACCATCTGCGGCTTGGGGCCATTTACCATCTGCAGCTTGGGGCCCACTTACCATCTACACCTTTGGGCCCACTTACCATCTACCCCTTGGGGCCCACTTACCATCTACCCCTTGGGGCCCACTTACCATCTACCCCTTGGGGCCCACTTACCATCTACCCCTTGGGGCCCACTTACCATCTACCCCTTGGGGCCCACTTACCATCTACCCCTTGGGGCCCACTTACCATCTACCCCTTGGGGCCCACTTACCATCTACCCCTTGGGGCCCACTTACCATCTACCTCTTGGGGCCCACTTACCATCTATAGATGGTTTCTGCCATCCAAACCATCTGAAATTCCAGTGAAGACGAGCAGAGCACCACCAGATCCAGTAAGTTTGGCTGCTTCCCTCCGTCTTCTCCTTGTGTTTTTGTAAACCGTTTTTTTTATTTGGGTATTTTCTCTTCTAGGATCCGACTACAAAATAACATCAGGAACCTCTGGTGACAATATTCTGTCCCTGAAAATCTGCCAGAGGTGCGACCCCCGACCTCCTCTCTACAAGTTAGCGGACCTGAATCCAGCCAATCCTGAAGACGGAGCCAGAGCTGCAAAAGAATAGTTTAAAACCTAAAACCTTTTACAAATAAAAATAGTGTTTTTTAAAAGAAAACATTGTGTTTTATTTCTCTTAATTATCATATTGCATAAATCGTACTCAGCATCTATTTTCTATGGGTATCCTAAGGGTATATTAAGTAAGCTCAGAGCTGGATCCTGAAGGGGCGCGTTACCAATATTTAAAAGCGTTATATTTAAAGTCACACATTTCTGCACACAATCTGCATGTGCTAAAGTTTGTGACTGTTATTATAGCCAGAAAACTAGTACAAGTTTCAAAATAGCTGATCCCCCAGTTAATACTCCATCCACTAGTTTTATCTCCATTAAGGGTATGTTAATAAAGTGTGAGCCCATTACATTCAAGATGGCCGCTCTGATGCTACGCCATCCTTTGTGATGTCATCATTGGCATGGTTACACTTTTTGTGATGTCACCATTAGAATCCTGGCACGATAACGCTTCTTTTTTTTTTCCCTTAGAAACACTATCTGTGATGTCATCGGCTACAGAGTCTGAGTGTCATAATCAGTGGCATGACTGCAGGGCATAGATAGGGGGTCAGCACCCGTCACCTGAGTGGCCCCCAATCCAGATAATGCCGCACCATGACTACTAGTAATACAGCTAAATAGTGACTGAATATTTCCACCGTACTGTTACTAACAGACCACTGTAGGAAGATCAGTATTACCCCCATAACATAGTAATATAGTGTGTACGGCTAGGGCTACACTGCGACTTTTTGTAGCGCGACTGATTGATTTTAACTATTGAATGACAGCTGCAGTCCACAAGATTGTATTCAACTGAATGCATTCATTTGGATTGCAGCTGTAGTTCAATAGTTAAAATAAATTAGTCGCGCAACAAAAAGTTGCAGTGTAGCCACAGCCTAAGGCCTGATGCACACGGCCGTTCCATGCATTGGGGATCGCAATTTGAGGTCCCCAAGACATGGGCACTATCCGTGCGACTCCCGAGATGGATTCAGACCCATTCAAATTAATTGGGTCCGTGATCCATCCACACCACAAAAAATAGAACAAGTTCTATTTTTATGCGGTGCAGAGGCACGGACAGAAAACCCATAATGCTTCCATGGGGTTCCGTGCCTCCGTTCCGCACCACACCTTCCGGATTGCCGACCCATTCAAGTGAATGAGTCTGCATCCGTGGCTGGTGCCCGCATATTGCGGACCTGCTGTTTGTGGACCTCCATAAGGGTTCACGCCTGGCAACGGCCATGTGCTACATACGTCCATCTAGTTCAGCCTGTTATCCTGCAAGTTGATCCACAGAAAGACAAAAAAAAAACTATAAGGCTGAAAGACAATTTTCCTTATTTTAGCGGGGAAAAGTCCTTCCAATCAGGCAGCAGAATAACTCCCTGGATCACGGACCCCTCTCTAGTAGCTATATCCTGTAATATTATTACGCTCCAGAAATACATCCAGGCCCCTCTTGAACTCTTTTAGTGAACTCCCCATCACCACCTCCTCAGGCAGAGAGTTCTATAGTCTCACTGCTCTTACCGTAAAGAATCCTCCAGACGCAGAGGATGTCCCCTCATCACAGTCACAGTCCTGGGGATAAATAGATGATGGGATAGATCTCTGTACTGACCCCTGATATACTTATACATAGTAATTAGATTTCCCCTCAGTCATCTTTTTTTAAACTGAATAGCGCTACTTTTACATTAGCATTTTTTTCGAGATCCGTCATGGATCTGCAAAAACACTTCCGTTACAGTAATACAACCTCATGCATCCGTCATGAACGGATCCGGTTTATTATGTCTTCTATAGCCATGACTAGGGTTGAGCGAACCTGTGGAAGTTCGCGTTTGCCGGGTATTTAAGTCAATGGGGACCCGAACTTAAATTTATTATTTTCCCATGTTGAGCGCGGTGACATCACCGCAGGTCCTTCTATCTTCATTCAGCAGGACCTGCGGTGACGTCACCTGGTGAGCGCGGTGATGTCACCGCAGGTCCTTTTGCAGGTCCTGAAGAAAAGAAGATATCGGCTGCGTGATCAAGTGGATGAGGTGAGTTTTTTTTTTAATTTTAACCCCTCAGTAGACATTTTATTTAGCATTCTGTTTTAATAATGCTATTAACGCCCGAACACCGAACATCAGTGAAAAAGTCCGGGTTCGGCTCCGGATACCCGAACCCGAACTTTGCAGTTTGGGTTCGCTCAACTCTAGCCATGAGGGCTCCGTCTTGAACACCATTGAATGTCAATGGGGGATGGATCTGTTTTCTATTGTGTCAGAGAAAGCGGATCCGTCCCCATTGACTTGCATTGTGTGTCATGATCCATCTCGTTCCACACCACATGGCGGACAGAAAAACGCTGCAGGCTGTGTTTTGGTGTCCGCCTCTAGAGTGGAATGGTGACTGAACGGAGGCAAACTGATGCATTCTGAGCGGATCCTTTTCCATTCAGAATGCATTAGGGCAAAACTGATCCGTTTTGGACCGCTTGTGAGAGCCCATGATGGAACTCAGAAACGGAAAACTGTCCACTAAAATTCCTCAGTCCTTTTCCATGTCAGTGTTACTGAGTGTTTTACCATTTAGTATGTACGGGTGACTTGCATTATTCCTTTCCATGTGCATAATCTTACATTTGTCAGTGTTAAACCTCGTCTGCCACTTCTCTGCCCAATAGTCCAAACTATCCAGATCCATCTGTAGCAGTATACTGTCCTCTGTAGTATATATACAGTATACTGTCCTCTGTAGTATATATACAGACTGGGAATAAATTCTTTAACCTCTTAATGACTACCAGTATGGGTTCCTACAGCAGTCCTTACTGAGCTTTATTCTAGAGTGCTGTGTTTCTATGGTAGCCTAGAATAAGGGCTGCACAAGTCTCTCATGTAGAAGAGAGGGGGAGCCCGGCTGTGTCATGACATGCCTGCAGAAGGACCGACCCAAGTGGTTTAATCCATTAGATGCCACGGCTAATAGCAACCACAGCATCTAAGTGGTTTAGAAGGAGGGAGCTCCATCTGTCAGGCATCTGCACACTGCAAATAAGATAGCAGGTGCCCCTGACTTACCATAGCAGCCTGGGTCTAATAAAGGCCCCCGGGACCTGCACTATCAGGCAGTGCCTCTCGGGCCGGCATGATAGTGCCTGTTAGTATAACACTTACAGTATAATACACTGTACTGCATAAGCCGTACAGTGCATTATAGAAACCATCAGAAGATCGTCTGTCAAAGTCTTCTTGTGGGACTTGTGTAAATTAAAGAATTAAATAAAGTTTTATTTTTAAAAATCTCAGTTAAAAAATACACTTTTTCTACAGAGAAATTGCAAAAATAAAATCTCAACCACAATTTATCCAGCATGGTAAATGCCATAAAAAATTGCAGAATTGCTGCATTTAGGTTTTTATAGTATTGTGCATAAAGCTATTATGTTATTTATGCCACAAAGTGAATGTCCCACAGAATTTACAATGTAAAAACTCAGTGGCAGCATTGCTGTTTTTTCCCCATCCCCCCACAAAATGTAATAAAAGTGTACCTCAAAACAATGCCATTAAAAACTACAACTTGTCCCACCAAAATCATGCCCTCATACGGCTAAATTGACAGAAAAATAAAAAAAATTATAAATCTTGGAATGCGGTGATGAAAAAGCCCGAAATGCATACAAGGGGAAGGGGTTAACATTCTGAATATTCACATACTGTATAAAGAAAAGTAGTAATTACATCTAAGCTAGAATATTAGCAAGATATTTGTATTACATCACCATCTAGTGGAGGTTTTTGGAATTTCTAGAGCTGAATTTATACCTCAGTGGAGCACAAAATACCTGCGTGCCAAATACAGTGCATAGCGTTCCTCACCATGTAAATGCATGAATGTATACCACTAGAGATGAGCGAAATTCATATTTTGAAATTCGTTCATGCTTCGTTTACTGGTAAAAGGTGAATTGCGTTCTGGATTCCGTTACCACAGACCATAACGCAATTCTATGACGGAATGCCTTTAGAGGCATTCCCTTATTTATTTTGTCATAATAGAAGTCTATGGGCTGCAAAACGGATCCATTTCCGTTATGCAGGGGAGTTCTCTTCTGCATAACGGAACGGATCCGTTATGCGGGCCATAGACTTCTATTATGACAGAATGAATAACGGAATGCCTCTAAAGACATTCCGTCATAGAGTTGCGTTATGGTCTGTGGTAACGGAATCCAGAACGCAATTCACCTTTTACCAGTAAACGAAGCATGAACGAATTTCATAACCGGAAATTCGCTCATCTCTATACACTCACCTAAAGAATTATTAGGAACACCCTCCATACATCAAGTGTTGCTTTAGCTATTTCTCTAATGCGATTATCTAATCAACCAATCACATGGCAGTTGCTTCAATGCATGTAGGGTTGTGGTCCTGGTCAAGGCAATCTCCTGAACTCCAAACTGAAGGTCAGAATGGGAGAGAAAGGTGATTTAAGCAATTTTGAGCGTTGCATGGTTGTTGGTGCCAGCACAGGCCGGTCTGAGTATTCCACAATCTGCTCAGTTACAGGGATTTTCACGCACAACCATTTCTAGGGTTTACAAAGAATGGTGTGAAAAGGGAAAAACATCCAGTATGCGGCAGTCCTGTGGGCAAAAATGCCTTGTTGATGCTAGAGGTCAGAGGAGAATGGTCCGACTGATTCAAGCTGATAGAAGAGCAACGTTGACTGAAATAACCACTCGTTACAACCGAGGTATGCAGCAAAGCATTTGTGAAGCCACAACACGCACAACCTTGAGGCGGATGGGCTACAACAGCAGAAGACCCCACCGGGTACCACTCATCTCCACTACAAATAGGAAAAAGTGGCTACAATTTGCACAAGCTCACCAAAATTGGACTGTTGAAGACTGGAAAAATGTTGCCTGGTCTGATGAGTCACGATTTCTGTTGAGACATTCAAATGGTAGAGTCCGAATTTGGCGTAAACAGAATGAGAACATGTATTCATGATGCCTTGTTACCACTGTGCAGGCTGGTGGTGGTGGTGTAATGGTGTGGAGGATGTTTTCTGGGCACACTTTAGGCCCCTTAGTGCCAATTGGCCATCGTTTAAATGCCACAGGCTACCTGAGCATTGTTTCTGACCATGTCCATCCCTTCATGACCACCATGTACCCATCCTATGATGGCTACTTCCAGCAGGATAATGCACCATGTCACAAAGCTCCAATCATTTCAAATTGGTTTCTTGAACATGACAATGAGTTCACTGTACTAAAATGGCCCCCACAGTCACCAGATCTCAACCCAATAGAGCATCTTTGGGATGTGGTGGAACGGGAGCTTCGTGCCCTGGATGGGCATCCCTCAAATCTCCATCAACTGCAAGATGCTATCCTATCAATATGGGCCAACATTTCTGAAGAATGCTATCAGCACCTTGTTGAATCGATGCCACGTAGAATTAAGGCAGTTCTGAAGGCAAAAGGGGGTCCAACACCGTATTAGTATGGTGTTCCTAATAATTCTTTAGGTGAGTGTATATCACACATGTGTCTGCAAATTTACATATTGGGTGAAATTTATCTAAACTGATGCAAAGGAAAACTGGCTTTGTTGCCCATAGCAACCAATCAGATTCCAGAACTTCTGATATATATATATATATATCTTATCCCGCAGTTTATTTGACCACTTTAGATCTTTATTAATAATTAGTGGTGAGCGGCATAGGCAATATTCAAATTTGCTATATTTTACGAATTTTTGGCTGAATATTTGCCATAAATTCGCATATTCGAGAATTCGTGATCTCCAGTCATTACTTACTTGATTGCGAAAATCGGCAATGTAATATATTGGTGATAAAAATTTGCGATTAGAATATTCGCAATCAACACTATTCACGAATACGAACATAGCACTATATTCTAAATATTTGCGAATTCTCAAAGTGGCGATAATCGCGTTTAGAATTCGCTATTCGAATATTTGCGCCCAACACCATTGATAATATATTTGGTAACTGGCGATGTGCTGACATATTGCTGCCATTGTATGCATATGTTAAGAGATACTTACACTTCCAGTTGGAATCTTCTAAGTTTTTGTTACTTTGTAGTGTTTGAAAAAGGTTCTTTGATATATTTTTGGGCTTAAATATTGCTCAATAAAATATATCAAGAATCGTAAGTTCCATTGGTGTCCTACATTTTGCTCTTTTGACAACCCTACTGAAAGCACCCACCCTAAAGCCTCATTCACAAGTCAGTGTTCCACGGACGTGTGCTGTACATGTTATCCACAGACCGCACAGGTCCCCATTTACTTTAATGTGTGTATTCAGACATCAGTGTTTTCGCACGGTCTTTGGGTCAGTGTTTTTAGCACGCATACATGCTCTATTTTGTCCGTGTTCACGGATTCATCACACCCATTATAGTCTATGGGTCAGTGAAAACCATGGATGCAGCACAGATGCTATCCTTGTTTCATCCGTGTTTCACGGATCATTAGGAAGAGATGCTTTGAAAATAATTTTTCAGCTGTGCAGGGTCAATGAAACACGGATGACACACGGACACATGGACCCAACACGGATCCTTCACGAAAGTCACAATAAAATTCTTCCTATCACGTAGCTTAAATATTTGCGCTGCAGGTCCCAGAAGTGAAGTGGGTATATTCACACACAGATACTTTATACTTTGGTGCAATCACCCACCTTGTCAGACACCGGACATCAATACTCCCAACATTGGTCTTAAACCGGACCTCTATGGGTTCCTCTGTAGAGTATCAAAATCACACGGATCCTTCACGGATGCATCACTGACTACCTTCTCACGGATTTGAGCACAGACACGGACATGTGAATGAGGCTTTACACAGAGTGCCATGAAACTTGTTTTGTATGTAATCTACCCAAAATATGAAACAAAATGTCCATCAAAAGCATACTAACAGTGCCTTGCAAAAGTATTTACCCCCCTTGACTTTTTTCGTGTTTTGTTGCCTCACAACCTGGATATAACATGGATTGTTTGAGGATTTGCATCATGTAATTTACAGAACATGCCCACAACTTTGAAGATGTTTTAATTTTGATTGTGAAGCAAGCAACAAATAGGACAAAATAACAGAAAAAGTCAATGTGCATAACTATTCACCCCCCTAAAGTCAATACTTTGTAGAGCCACCTTTTGCGGCAATCACAGCTCCAAGTCGCTTTGGATCAGTCTCTGAGCTTGCCACATCTTACCACTAGGATTTTTGCTCATTCCTCCTTGCAAAACTGCTCCAGCTCCTTCAAGTTGGGTGGTTTGTGCTTGTGAAAAGCAATCTTAAAGGGATTCTGTCACCTGCTTTTAGCATTTTAAGCTGGCACCATCGCTATGTTGACTAAAGTACCTTATTTCCAGCAGTCTTCTTTTTACTTATTTTCGTTTGGTAGTTTTGATTTAAAAGCGATCTTTATGTTATGCTAATTAGGGTCCAAGGTTCCCAGAGGGGCGGTTTTTTTTACTCTCCGGTGCCCAGTGACGCCCCCCTGCAGTGCCCAAGAACGCCTCCTGATAATCAAAACACCTCCCACAGCCCGGCAAACGGTTCCGCCCCCTCCCCAAAAATCGCTTTTAAATCAAAACTACCAAACGAAAATAAGTAAAAAGAAGACTGCTGGAAATAAGGTACTTTATTCAACATAGCGATGGTGCCAGCTTAAAATGCTAAAAGCAGGTGACAGAATCCCTTTAAGTGTGACCACAGATTTTCTATTGGATTGAGATCTGGGCTTTGACTAGGCCATTCCAACACATTTACATGTTTCCCCTTAAACCACTCAAGTGTTGCTTTAGCAGTGTGTTTGGGGTCATTGTCCTGCTGGATGGTGAACCTCCGTCCTAGCCTCAAATCACACACAGAGTGGTACAGGTTTTGCTCAAGAATATCCCTGTATTTAGCACCATCCATCTTTCCCTCAACTCTGACCAGTTTCCCAGTCCCGGCTGCTGAAAAACATCCCCCAGCATGATGCTGCCACCACCATGTTTCACTGTGGGGATGGTGTTCTTTGGGTGATGTGATGTGTTGGGTTTGCGCCAGACATAGCGTTTTCTTTGATAGCCAAAAAGTTCAATTTTAGTCTCATCAGACCAGAGCACCTTCCTCCATACATTTTGGGCGTCTCCCACATACCTTTTCGCAAACTCACAACATGCCTTATTGTTTTTAGCTCAAAGTAATAGCTTGCTTCTGGCTACTCTGCCATAAAGCCCAACTCTACGGAGCGTATGGCTTATTGTCGTCCTATTGTCATGCCCCACTCTGACCATGTGCGGAGGTCAGCCAGGATAGCAGCACGAGTTTAGTGATTGCTTTGGAGCCGTGCTGGATCCGCCTCTCTCAGGTGCACTGGGTGGGGTCTTTAGGTTAAATAGCACACTGCCCAGTGCCCTGAGCGGATTATACTGTTCATTCTGTCTGGGAAGTTTGGAGAGAAGGTTGGCTGTCTGTTCCTGCTCTCAGAGATAAGTGTCATTGCTCAGAGATAAGTGTCATTGCTTGTTCGGTTGTTTGTGTCTTCTTGTCCATCCAGGTTCTGTGCGAGCAGACTGCTCCTATCTTCCCACTTCACAATCTTAGGGAGTTCAGGGTTTTTGTTAGCCCAGGCTGGAGGACACTAGTACACCTACCTTCAAGGTCTACTGTGGGCTGAGCAGTGCACGGAAAGAGGTCAGGGATAAGCTAGGAGGTGACCCTTCCCCTGTCTCAGGTCCAGAGCCTGGTTGGTGTGTTGTCTTTGATACTAAGTGTACGTCCGCCGTGACACCTATGTACAGATACTCCAGTCTCTGCTGTGGAACTCTGCAGCTCCTCCAGGGTTACCTTAGGTCTCTGTGCTGCCTCTCGGATTAATGCCCTCCTTTCCCGCTCCGTGGGTTTGGTGGGTGGCTGTCTCTTGGCAGGTTTGGATATTTTTTTATAACCTAACCCTGACTTGTACTTCTCAACAACACTGTCCCTTACTTGTTTGGAGAGTTCCTTGGTCTTCATGGCAGTGTTTGGCTAGTGATGCCTCTTGCTTAGGTCTTGCAGCCTCTGGGGCCTTTCAAAAAAGTTGTGTATATGTAATGACAGATCATGTGACACTTAGATTGCACACAGGTGGACATCATTTCACTAATGATGTGACTTCTGAAGGTAATTGGTTGCACCAGAGATTTTTATGGGCTTCCTAACAAAGGGGGTGAATACATACGCACATGCCAATTTTCTGTTTTCTATTTCTAAACAATAGTTTTATTTATATATTTTTCTCATTTTATTTCACCAACTTAGACTATTGTGTTCTGATCCATCAATAAAATTCATATTAACAAAACATTGAACTTAAAGGGGTTATCCCATCATAATGATCACTGTTAAATCTGTTAATGATTTGACAGTGATCATTTTTGTAAATATACTTTATTAACAAATTCCCACCGATTAGGATAAAATTCACCCCCACTTACCTTATTGTTGTGACTCGGTCTCCCCTGGTTACGACCACCGCTCTTCTCCAAAATCCTGATGGTCGCGCTTGCCCAGAAGACTCCTTCTTTTCTCCCGGCCGGTCCGCTCGCTGTCCTTAACGCGCACGCTGCCGTGCATGCGCGACGGTGACTTCTTCCCGGCCAGAATAGTACAGAGCTGCGTACAAGTCACCATTGCGCATGCGCGGCGGCGTGCGCGTTCAGTCCAGCGCGCGGCACGGCCGGGAGAAGACTTCAATCAAGATGAAGCCCGCCCCCAGCCAGAATCCAGGAAGTGAACGCGCGGTGGCAGCAGGTAAAACGCAAAGTGGGATAACCCCTTTAAGGCTGTAATGTAACACAATACGAAAAAAGTCAAGGGCTTGTGATAGAGGTGACTGCAGTATCAATATCACCCTCTATATTAAAATGATGTGGTACTCTGCTGGAGGGGACCGCACGCTAAGTACACCTGACTCTGACTGACAACATGCACAGTAGACACAACCAAGTAGAGTGATTCAGACGGCTGACATCTACTACAGTAGAACCTCATGCTGTCCCTACACCGCTGCTACTCTATTTTCTAGCAACTTCTTCCTTTTCTGGGGACGTCAGACTATGTGAAACACACAATCGCTGTCCAAAATAGTTTTGATATGGGTCAGGAATAATAAAATGTGTTAATAAAATGTATGGAATTGTATATGAGGAAAAACCAGGCACTGTGCTTGTAAAGCTGGGGTTAAAGAGCAGCCAAAGGTTGCTGTTGACTCGTATAATGTTTCAAGCCAGATTGGTGATAGAAAAGAAATGGAAAATTGAGGTAAAACCAAAAGTGTTTATTCACAGCATGAAAATGTATAATTTGTAGGAAATATACCTGTATATCACTGAATAATTAATCCTACTAAAACTTAACTTTTATATCGATATATTTTAAAATAAGTCCCACAATGAGAATTAGATAACTATAAACGATAGGTTTGTGTATTATAAGCAGACCTGGAGTATGTATATTTTCAATTACTCTTTTGGACTATATAGTCACCTACTCACGGTTTGTGATTACCTTACCGGAGGAAACGCGTCGGGATTGACATCTATTTTTGAAATTAACATCTAATTTTTTGTGTAATTAGCAGATTTTTGGGAGTTCTTTTCTATAGGGACAGAACAACAGGGTCAGCCACCGATAAGTGGGGTCGCTCCTTTAGGGGGTGATTCTCCCGCATTTAGGCGGGAGACCTCTCCGCCTTTAGGCAGGATTATAAATAGCTGCCTAGGGATATATATCTCCCAGAATCCATGCCTTTTTACCAAGGAGGAGCTAGTGATTTTTCATGTAATTTTCCTTCAGTATATCTGTCGTGAAGAGCTCCTTCTGGAACCCTGTTGGACCCTCCTACGAAAATTTGTTTGTCTCTTTTGGTTGGATACATCTTCTTATCCTCATCAAACCGTGAGTAGGTGACTATATAGTCCAAAAGAGTAATTGAAAATATACATACTCCAGGTCTGCTTATAATACACAAACCTATCGTTTATAGTTATCTAATTCTCATTGTGGGACTTATTTTAAAATATATCGATATAAAAGTTAAGTTTTAGTAGGATTAATTATTCAGTAAAACCAAAAGTGGTTGAATGGGAAAAAGATGTCGAACCAAATATGAAAAATTAAACGGTGGTGTATGAGAATAAGGGTCAGATTAAACATTTTGACAGGATTTGGAGACCATGGGTAAAGTGTAGAAGATGGTGTTAAGAATATGCAAAGGGTTGTTTTTTTCCCCCTTTGTTCCTCCTTTTTTGCCTTCTCTCCTTGAGGTGGTGAAGTGATGGGTATTATTTATGTCTAGTGATGAGTGAATCAAAGTCAGGATAAATTTGATTCGCTGCAACGCCGAATCTCCTCGAGCTTCGATTTAAACTGAAATAGCGTACAAAAAAAAGAAATACTTGCCTAATACATTTGCTTGTGCTGGGCCAGTCGCCGCCATCTTGCTTAAAGATCTTGGCCGAAATCCCGTGCGTAGTCACCTATGACATCACCACACGGGCTGGCGTGATGACGGCGAGATTTCGAGCCAGACCTTCAAGCAAGATGGTGGCGGCTGGCCCGGCACAAGCAAATGGATCAGGTATTATTTTTTTTTTTTTAATTTTTTTTTACACTCTCTTATTTATCTAAGATGCCACCATCATTTATGAACGTGGCATCTGAGTAATACAATGACGGGGAGCGGCGCCACTGATCCCCAGATGACCTAGCAAACGCTCATTCATTGTGTGAAAGCATTGTTGTTACTGACACCAAAATCAGCTGGGCAGAAGATCATCCTGTGTAAATGGCGAGCAGCTGGCCAGAAACAATGAATCTGTATGGGGACGACATACGACATAAAAGCCCCAAAGTAAACACCTCTGGTAGTAGCTTATTTCCAAAAAGGATTGATTTTCAACTGCTTGATCCTTAACTCCCCCAACCTCAGCTGTCAGGGGAGAGTCAGAAGGTCCCCCATGTACGTCACAAGGTTGCCAGGTTAGGAGAGATGTATCTAATGTCTATGGCCAGCTTACAGTCATTGTGAGTTTGGGGGGGGGGGATATTATTGGCCGTCAGCAGGAATCAAAGAATCCAAAGCCCAGTCCAAGGTCAAGAACGAGGGATGTGAGTTTTTTTTAAAAGCTAACCATACACTGTCTCAGCCATTTTCTGTCATTCCCAGATGGTCTATAACGCTGGGTTCAGACCTGAGCGTTCTGAAACGAGCGCTCTGTATGCGCGATTGTACGGGCGTTTACAATCGCGCATACAGAGACTGGCGTTCACACATTGTCGCGCGTTCCCGAATTTCTATGTGCGGGAACGCGCGACAAACGCCCAAAAAAAAGCTCAAGCACTTGTTTGAGCGTCGGGCGTTTTACAGCGCAATCGTACGCGCTGTAAAACGCCCAGGTGAGAACCATTCCCCTAGGGAATCATTGGTTCTTGCCTGTTGTGCGTTTTACAGCGCGTAGGAACGCGCTGTAAAACGCTTAGGTGTGAACCCAGCGTCAAGGACATAAGTTAAAAAGAAACACACCAATAATGGGCAGATCAATCTGGACCGTGCTCTGTGACCTGGGCTGGGATGTATGGAGACATATAGATACACACAGGCACTTTTCCTAATAGTACTTGTGGGAACATACTGCAATATGGGTAAAATCATAGCATAAATCAATGTATTGATTAGTTACTTGCCTTGTGCAGTCATTTACAGCGATGATTGATGAACTCCATATGATATCCGCATCCATAATTAGCTTACAGCATCAGAATTACCAGGCATCTTTGTAGATCACGTATACGGTATACCATGTATACTGCAGATATATACTATACAGTCATATATGCCTGCCATTGATTTCTATTGCAAAACACCCTCATACCTAAAAGGAGTATTCCCATCTGGGACACTGATGGCATATTGCTAGGAAGAGTAGTGCAAAATGCACCAAACATTTAATGGTGGCACAACACTGAAGACCAAACACCATAAGGGTCCATTCACACGTCCGTTGTTTCTTTCCTGATCTGTTCCGTTTTTTGCGGAACAGATCTGGACCAGTTCTGTACCCATTCATTTTCAATGGGATTTTTTTTTTCAGGACCCATTAAAAATGAATGGGTACAGAACTGGTCCAGATCTGTTCCGCAAAAAACGGAACAGATCAGGAAAGAAACAACGGACGTGTGAATGGACCCTTAAACGTTATTTTTATTTAATAAAGCATGAAAAACAAGTTACTTTTGTGATTTACTTTCTGTTACAAAAATTCTGATCCTGATGTTTAATATGTACAGTAATGTGCTTGTCCGCCTACTGTGGTGGTCGCACATGCTCAGTTCCATCCTCCAACTGCCACAAGCCATATCTACTGTTACAACCTGTGAGGCGCAGGCCTCTTAATAGATTTGGTACATTTCCTGGCAGTTTATGTACGAGAAATACAAATCTGTGCTAGCTTCTGTAGATTTAACTATCATTTATGGCAGTTGCCCTCTCCTGCTACACCCCAATCACTTTTCTCTCACCTTTTGAAAAGTGTCGGGGGAAGTGAAACGTTGCAAATAAGTCCGCAAACATGCTGTGCGCCATTATTTACTAGACATTAAGCCCGTTACAATAACGGGCGCTAGAACAGTAGTGCATAAACATTAGTAGTAACAGTCTATATTAAATGGCACTGGCACTGACTGGTGGCTGAGACTGCTGGCACTGTGACTGGTGGCACTGACTGATGGTGCTTAGACTTCTGGTGGCTGAGACTGCTGGCACTGACTGGTGGCTGAGACGGCTGGCACTGACTGGTGGCTGAGACTGCAGGCACTGTGACTGGTGGCACTGACTGATCATGCTGAGACTTCTGGCAGCAACTGGTGGCTGAGACTGCTGACACTGACTGGTGGCTGAGACAACCGGCACTGTGAATGGTGGCAGAGACAGCTGGCACTGACTGGTGGCTGAGACTGCGGGCATTGTGACTGGTGGCTGAGACGACTGGCACTGAATGGTGGTGCTGAGACTGCGGGCACTGTGACTGGTGGCTGACACTGACTGGTGGCTGAGACGGCTGACACTGCGACTGGTGCCTGAGACGGCTGGCACTGACTGGTGGTGCTGAGACTACTGGCACTGTGACTGGTGGCAATCACTGATGGCTGAGATGGCTGGCACTGACTGGTGGTGCTGAGACCACTGTCAGCAACTGGTGGCTAATACTGCTGGCAGCAGCTGTGTCTGACAGGACTGTAATGGAGGCGCTTGTTGGAGGTCCGGGCGGCTGAGTGGTGCGCTACGATTCTATTGGCTGGCTTTCCACGCATGCGCATTTAGCTCGACGGATCACACATGCGCATTTAACTCGAAGCATCGCGCATTTAACTTTGGCACACGCATGGACACATCGCAGGCACAGATGGCTTTATGCTTTATTATATAATTTTTTTTACTTTTTTACATGTAAACCATTTGATAACTATTCCTTACCGTCTTCTGGTATACATTTGCCCCATCAGTCTACGAGGACATTACAGTACATTAAAGTGGTTATGCTTAAAGGGCTTGTCCAGCTAAACAAAAAGTGGTTTTAATGCACTTGAAATGGAAGCTGAATGCACTTATTAATGTACATCGTGTACCATAGCTGCTGAAATTTCCCACCACAAGCACCAGGCCTACTACATGTCTGGCGGGGTTCTGACACGGAAAGGGAGTCCCCGATGTATGTGAATGGCTCTGATAGCTAAGCTAGAGAAGAGGGCAGGCTTGGCTATTGTATTAAGCCTCTCCTTCTAGTTCATTACTACAGCCAGGGGAAGGGGTAGGAGTAGTACAGCACCCTATGGGACATGGCAGAACGGTTGGCTATCTTCCATATGTAATCACATAGATACAGCATGGCATCCTACAGAGGGGGCAGCATGGTGGCTCAGTGGTTAGCAATGCTACCTCGCAGGCCTGGGTTTGAATGCACCATCTTCATGAAGCTTGTATGTTCTCATGTTTCCTTCTGGGCGCTCTGATTTTGTTACATGCTGAGAAGACACTTAAAGGCTATGGACACCTTCGGAGGCAATTTTTGTTTATGATTGCATTTTACTCATTTTTGGCTAAAAATCATATTTTCAATTGGCCTTTATTAAAAAATATTAGGCCATTCTGTCACAAAGGGTTAACAGTTTTTCTAACTGTGTGACTGACACTTTCACTTCATAAACCTTATCTCTAAACTACTGAGAGATCATAAACACTTATTATCAGTGAGGCTACTTTGACACTGCTCTTGTATCTGCACAGACGGATCCGCACCGATAATGCAAACGCTTGTATCCGTTTGCATTATTCATTAAAAAAAAGTAAGTCAAAACTGATCCGTCCTGACTTGTACTGAAAGTCAATGGGGGACGGATCCGTTTTCAATTGCACCATATTGTGTCAGTGAAAACTGATCCGTTCCCATTGACTTACATTGTAAGTCAGGACGGATCCGTTTGGCTCCGCATCGTCAGGCGGACACCAAAAAGCTGCAATCTGCGTTTTATGGTCCGCCTCAAAAGCACAATGGAGACCAAACGCAGCCAAACTGATGCATTCTGAACGGATCCGTTTTGGGCCGCTTGTGAGAGCCCTGAAACGGGTCTCACAAGCGGACCCAAAAAAACGCCAGAAGTGACAGGTTGAGCATGTGACCTGCTGCTCCATTCATTCTCTGGGACTGCTGGAGATAGTTGTCCATTGCTGCTCCATCAGAACAGAGGAATGGGCCCTGGTCTCAGGATTGGTGGAGGTCCCAGCAGTAGGACCCCCTGTGATCAGCTATCCCCTGTCATATAGATAGGGGGTAACTTCTAAACTTGGCACAACCCCTATGCCACTGATGGCTCTACTTTTTTCCAGTAGACCAAACCTGCAGCTGGTACCACATGTGAGAAGGGTCCATGCTGGCACCATGAAGGTCCTGTGACCCTACTGCTGCTACCAGGGGTATTATCTGCACAGTGGAGAGAAGTAGGGTAAAGCTGGTACCACATGTGAGAAGGGTCCATTCTGGCACCATGAAGGTGACCCTACTGCTGCTACCAGGGGTATTATCTGCACAGTGGAGAGAAGTTGGGTAAAGCTGGTACCACATGTGAGAAGGGTCCATGCTGGCACCATGAAGGTCCTGTGACCCTACTGCTGCTACCAGGGGTATTATCTGCACAGTGGAGAGAAGTAGGGTAAAGCTGGTACCACATGTGAGAAGGGTCCATTCTGGCACCATGAAGGTGACCCTACTGCTGCTACCAGGGGTATTATCTGCACAGTGGAGAGAAGTAGGGTAAAGCTGGTACCACATGTGAGAAGGGTCCATTCTGGCACCATGAAGGTGACCCTACTGCTGCTACCAGGGGTATTATCTGCACAGTGGAGAGAAGTAGGGTAAAGCTGGTACCACATGTGAGAAGGGTCCATTCTGGCACCATGAAGGTGACCCTACTGCTGCTACCAGGGGTATTATCTGCACAGTGGAGAGAAGTAGGGTAAAGCTGGTACCACATGTTGGTACCACATGTGAGACGGGTCCATTCTGGCACCATGAAGGTGACCCTACTGCTGCTACCAGGGGTATTATCTGCACAGTGGAGAGAAGTAGGGTAAAGCTGGTACCACATGTGAGACGGGTCCATTCTGGCACCATGAAGGTGACCCTACTGCTGCTACCAGGGGTATTATCTGCACAGTGGAGAGAAGTAGGGTAAAGCTGGTACCACATGTTGGTACCACATGTGAGACGGGTCCATTCTGGCACCATGAAGGTGACCCTACTGCTGCTACCAGGGGTATTATCTGCACAGTGGAGAGAAGTTGGGTAAAGCTGGTACCACATGTGAGAAGGGTCCATGCTGGCACCATGAAGGTGACCCTACTGCTGCTACCAGGGGTATTATCTGCACAGTGGAGAGAAGAAGGGTAAAGCTGGTACGGTCAGCGCTGTGGAGTATGTTGGCGGGTTAAAAGCTGCATCATATGCAGTCACCCTCCAGATGCCGGCAGGGGGCGCAGCGCCAGCAGGGTGAGCGCAGGCTCCGCCCTCTGTCCTCCCGCAGACACATATATATGGTCCCCGGGACCGGGAAGTCTTAACTCTCAGCAGAGCGGAGGTTCTGATTGCCCGCAGCCCTCCCGCCATTGTCGTCCTCCCAGTACCGGTGATCGCGGGGGGTGGATGGCAGTCCCAGGCAGACGCCACAAAGAGGACTAGGCGCAGGCAGCAGCCCCTTTGTTGTGCGGGGACGAGCGGCAGAGTTGTGTGGAGACGTCATTTCTGGGAGGAAAACTTCTTACAGCTCCAGCAACCGGTGCCTTGTGCCATGGGCAGGAGGGCAGTGCCCGGCGCTGTGCACGTGTGAGACACCACCTGGCTCCGGTAAGTGTCCCCTCCAGTGACTTCTGTCAAGTCTCACTTCTCCTATGTGGACCTTACGTGGAAGACCCGGTGGCCAATCAGGTTTCAGCTTGTGTTGCTTTCGTGAAGGTTTGATGTTAGAAGCCGCGATCTGATTGGCCATGGCTCTTCCTCACACTGACTGTGTGACCGGTTGTCTCGGCAGCTGCCAGTCCTCTTTGTGCTCTAGCTGCTTGTATGGCATATATGGAAAGCTTCGTGGAGGTGCTCGGAGCTGGAGATAAGCCAGTGACTATGGGGGTCGGGAGTTTCCTGACTTTATGGCAGTGGTCCCATTGAAAGGAGCCGTAAAACCAGCCCAGCTGATAGAAGAGAACAATAGGTTCTTTGCATTGTGCCTTTAATAGGAGAGGCCCCTTTATTGTAGGTTTTCTGAGGGGGCTTCTAGTGTGTCCTTTTGGCTTTGTTCACACCAGTGTCTTTTATCTGCGACATCAGTGGTTGTTGCGGATACGTTTCTCTGTTCCAAATGCTCCACGTTGGGGACAAAAATAGTCATTTTTGTTGGATGCGAGGAAATGACAGATAACAATAGTTTATGGGTTCACTGGGTATATTAGCCCGAGCACCCGCTGCCCTGGTCTGCTGGCACCCCTTCATTACCTGCATAAGTGATCTCATGTGACGTTCCTCCAGGTAGTCATTACAGCCTGTCATGCCCCCTGTCACGAGCTGTCATCTGCAGCAGAACGTTGTCACCAAGCTTTCCTAGGGCTATAGACTATTCTATCTTTTGCGACACGGACACGCAATCACGTGAGATGCTCAGTTCACCCGGCCGATACCTGTGTTTTGCGTTTTTTGTGGTCCGCAATGCGGGTATGGCAGCACCACAAATGCGTAGTTAGGTAGTTATGCTGTTCAGGAGTCTTGGAAAGCTGGGAGAACCTTCAGTCTTCATTGTGGAGCTATAATAGTGGACACAATGGTTTTTACAGTTTGCACCCCTCCCCCCAATTCCAAAAGACACCATGTCAGAAGAAGTCGTCATGTGGGGTCTGCATCCTGCACGACAAAGTGACCATGACCCTTTCTGACCCGGTGATGCCCTTTCTTAGTGATCGGTGGCAACCACAGGCCCCCATCATACTAGGATCTCCTGGGGACCCCGCTCATGAGCTACCAACATCATCTTCTGCAATCTGCCCAGATATGTCTCGGTGGTCCTATGATTGCTGGGGGTAATCAAACGGTTGCGTGCATGAGCCCTAAGGCTACCTGAACACGTTGGAGATTTTTATGTAGAAAATCCACATCCGCACATAAATCTGCACTATTTATTGAATTATTTTTTTTGGGTGCAGATTTTCAGTTTTATTAACCCCATTGAAGTCTGTGGAGAGAACCACTATGTAGAAGGTGAGGCGTCGCACAGGCTACTGGCTGTAGATTGTAAAATCCGCACAACAGGTACACAAAGGGGAGAATTATCATCTCCCTTACGCCTGAAAAGTGGCCTTCAAAAGACACAAACTATGTGTTTGACTTTTAGAAAATTGTTGCATCTCTTAAATTTATGCCACCCTCGCCACTTTCCTTGAAAGGGGCATGGCAGGGAGGGCGTGTGTCCAGCTGCCCTGACAAATTTCTCTTCATTTACACCAGTTTTGGTGCACATCTCGCCCTTCCATTGAAAAGGATGACATCCTCAGCTAAAACTGCAAACATGACGTGCGCAGATTTGGAAATCCGCAAAGCAGGTCAATCTCTGCACGGAACAATCTGCAATGTGTACGCAAGATTTGTTCTCATACACTTTGCTGGGACTATACTACTCTGTGGTTTTTCTGCGCAGGAATCCACGTAAAAAAAACATACGTTTTCTGCAGGTGGCCTAAGGGTGAATTCACACGTGACAGTAAAAATCCACGGTGCAGTACAATCTAACAAATCTCGTCCACGTGCTGTGGACATTTTCTGCGTGGAAAAAAATGCAGGTGATGGATTTTCAAATTCTCAACATTCAGTCTTCGATTTTCAGTGCACATTTCAGCAGGTTCAATGCAGCGGGGTGTGAAATCCATGGCAATCGCATAAAAATCTGCGTATAACACATGTGGGTTTTGCTGTTAGTTCACTGCGGGGTTGATACGAGATTCACCGTGCATGGACTTAGCCTAAATGCTCATGCACACGACCTCATGTATTTTGTGGCCCACAAAAAATGTAAAAAAAGAACGGAAACGGAAGAAAAATTAAGTTTATGTGCATGAGCCCTAATGCAGAACGTGCTGGTAATCCATAAAGTTACTGGATTTCTGGATTCTCTTCAGTTCATGCAGCAGCCGATCCTTTCAGGGACATGTCAGCCTCCGGAGTGTAAACTTCCACAGTCTGCGTAGTGCGGGCATCTCTGCTTACTGAATGGAGTCACTGCCTGTGGCATCGATGCCCGTGCTGAAAACCAGATGCACAGGGTATGTATAAAGGGGTTTCAGAGCTGAACCCGGACATACCCATAACTTCACCCAGGCAGCCCCCTGACAAGAGCATCGGAGCATTTAATGCTCCAATGCTCTCCTTTGCCCTGTGCTGAATCGCTCAGGGCAAAGGCATTTTCAGGAGATCCAATGACGTACCGGGCTCTCCTTAGGGCTGCCAGGTGGAGGCTTCCATTCAGCAGCATTTTCGGTGCCATAACCGGCACTGATGGGTGGGCTTTAGCGCTGCCCTAGCCTGTAAAACAGCTAGGGCAGCGCTAAAGCCGGTGACGTCACCGAACAACTGCTGGAGGGAAGCCTGCGCCCGGCAGTGTGTTATTGTAAATAAGAGCCCTTGCCCTGCGCGACCCAGCGCAGGGCAAAGGCGAGCATCGGAGCGTGACATGCTCTGATACTAACATCAGGGGTTAGCCGGGGTGAAACTATGGGTATGTCTGGGTTCAGATCCGAACCTGGACAACCCCTTAAGACTTGATGCAGACATTTCCTGTATGTGACTGTCCCTTTCATCTGAATGGCACTTGTCGAAACACTTCCATTCACATATACATATATAGAATAGATTTGTCGCTAAGGTTTCTGCAGCAGATCTGCTCCATGTGAGTACACCCTCTTCCCTTTCTATCTCATGTGCCCATTGACTCCCATTGGGATGTATCTGCTGGTGCTTGTTCCTGGCAGCCCCCATCTTGCTCCTCACCACAGGTATGACTGATGGCACTCCGCACAATGCATTACCCGAAACGATTTGCCGATGTGCGTTCACTGCTGTTAATAACATGTTGGACAAACCTAAATTGACCGTCACGGTTGCTGTAACATAAGACCTACTGTAACTTTCTGTACTTCTTGGGGTACTTTCACACTAGTGTTATTCTTTTCCTGCACTGAGTTCCGTCAAAAGGGTTCAATGCCGGAAAAGAACTGATCCGTTATATCCCCATGCATTCTGAATGGAGAGCAATCCGTTCAGGAAGCATCAGGATGTCTTCAGTTCAGTCATGTTGACTGATCAGGCAAAAGAGAAAACCGCAGCATGTGCAGACCGAAAAAAATAAATACCGGATGACACCAGAAAGACGGATCCGGCATTTCAATGCATTTTTAAGACTGATCAGGATCCTGATCAGTCTTTGGGTACATTCACACTAGCGTGTTTGTTTGTTTTTTCTCCCTTTTCCGGCATAGAGTTCCATCACAGGGGCTCTATACCGGAAAAGAACTGATCAGGTATACCCTCATGCATTCTGAATGGAGAGTAATCCGTTCAGGATGTCTTCAGTTCAGTCATTTTGACGGATCAGGCAAAAAATAAAACTGCAGCATGCTACGGTTTTATCTCCGGCGAAAAAAACTTAAGACTTGCCTTTTTTTTTTTTTCCCCCATAGGAATGTATTAGTGCCGGATCCAGCATTCAAAATGCCGGATCCGTCCTCCCGGCCTGCTTATGTGCAGACCAGTAAAAATGCGGAAAAAAATATACAAGAAAGATCTGTCTGTCCTCATGACAAGCGGAGAGACGGATCCGTTCTTGCAATGCATTTTGTGAGACTGATCCGCATGAGGATCCGTCTCTCAAATTCTTTCAGTCACCTCCAAATCGGCAGTTCCGTTGTCGGATCACACTGCCGCAAGTGTGAAAGTAGCGTTACAAATCAGCATCAGTTGGCATACGTTTTGCTGTATCCGGCAGGCAGTTCCGGCGATGGAACTGCTTGCCGGATCACTCTGCTGCAAGTGGGAAAGTAGCCTAAGGGTGCATTCATTCACCTGACTGTATGTATTTTGCGGTCCACAAAACACTGATCCGCAAAAAAAGACAGATGTCCATTTTGCATTTTTTTTAATTATTTTCGTGCAGAATTACCTCGGCGTAATACAGTACTAGCAGAGTCTACGAGAATACACATCTCATGTTCACTTAGTGTGGTGTGTGTAGTGTGTGTTGTGTGTGTGTGTTTTTTTTTTGTTTTTTTTTTTTGTGGATTTTTAAATCTGCAGCATCTCCACTGTTTGTGCAGATTTCCCCCTTTGCAATGGAGAGGGTGAGAATTGGGGCAAAACACGTCAAATTCTCCAAGTAATAAATGCTGAGAAATCGATGTGGAATTTCTGCTTTGACACGGTGTGCAGGTACCCCGATAAAAGAAGTCCGTCTGGGATTTGCCTGGATAAATATGCAGGTCTCTGTCCTTCTGGAGATTTCTGTATTGCTATATACCATGACACCTAGTTATTCCATTATTTCACAATTATATTTCACTGAATTTAAGTGGGCATTTCCGTAGTGCCCCAGCAGTACTTGGACAAGGATATAAACCACACAATTGTTTGAGAAACTCTCTGGCTCTCAGCCAGACCTCAAGGAAGCCATTACAATTCATCTCATGACTCCTGGCCTAGTCATTCACATAATTAGACATAGCTGTATGTGGACTGCTATCTCTAATCTGGCCCCAAACACGGCATTGTCTAGTAGATTGGTATCTCTTAAAGGGGTTCTCTGGGATTCTGATATTGATGGTCGGTCCTAAGGGCTCTTTCACACCTGCGTTCTTGTCTTCCGGCATAGAGCCCCGATCAGGATTATCCCCATGCATTCTGAATGGAGTGAAAACCGTTCAGGATGTCTTCAGTTCCGGAACTGAACATTTTTTTGGCCGGAGAACATACCGCAGCATGCTGCGCTTTTTGCTCCGGCCAAAAATCCTGAAGACTTGCCGCAAGGCCGGATCCGGAATGAATGCCCATTGAAAGGCATTGATCCGGATCTGGCCTTAAGCTAAACGTCGTTTCGGCGCATTACCGGATCCGACGTTTAGCTTTTTTTAGAGTGGTTACCATGGCTGCCGGGACGCTAAAGTCCTGGCAGCCATGGTAAAGTGTAGCGGGGAGCGGGGGAGCAGTATACTTACCATCCGTGCGGCTCCCGGGGCGCTCCAGAGTGACGTCAGGGCGCCCCAAGCGCATGAATCACGTGATCGCATGCCACGTCATCCATGCGCATGGGGCGCTCTGACGTCACTCCGGAGCGCCCTGGGAGCCGCGCTGACTGTAAGTATACCGCTCCCCGCTCCTACTATAGCAACCAGGACTTTAAAGGGATTCTGTCACCTCCCCTAAGGCAAAAAACGATTTAAAAGCAGCCATGCAGCACAGCTTACCTGGATTAGGCTGTGCTGTTCTATCTTGAAATCCGTCCAGCAGTTACTTCAAAAAACGAGTTTGATCAATAAGGAAATGCGTCCTGAAGGTGCCCAGAGGGGCGTTTTTTTCTTCTGAGAGAGCCCAGTACCGCCCCTCTTTCAGTGCCCAGCCCGCCTTCCTAGTACTTTCTAACTGCCGCCCCCAGCCTGCCACAGCCTCCCCTCCCTCTCCTCCCCCTCCCTCACGCCGAACGAAGTCTCGCACAGGCGCAGTAACCACTGAGGGCTGCGCCTGTGCGATCATCAGGAGACTGAGGGCGGCAGCTTCATCTTCGTCACTGGGCATGCGCCGAGCCCAGTGACGTCCGATATTAGCTCTTTCCCTCAGTCAGCCTGGTAGGAAGCGCAGAGGATTGCCGATCGGCTGCTGCACCCTGCGCTTTCTCCAGTCTGCCTGCCACAGTGAAGACGGCCAGCGATTTCTTTCCCCACCCTCCCTTCAGGAAAGAAATAAGTATTTGTTGGGGCGAATTAGGTCTTATTATATTAAGTAAAGGCAGGCAGACTGGAGAAAGCGCAGGGTGCAGCAGCCGATCGGCAATCCTCTGCGCTTCCTACCAGGCTGACTGAGGGAAAGAGCTAATATCGGACGTCACTGGGCTCGGCGCATGCCCAGTGACGAAGATGAAGCTGCCGCCCTCAGTCTCCTGATGATCGCACAGGCGCAGCCCTCAGTGGTTACTGCGCCTGTGCGAGACTTCGTTCGGCGTGAGGGAGGGGGAGGAGAGGGAGGGGAGGCTGGGGGCGGCGGTTAGAAAGTACTAGGAAGGCGGGCTGGGCACTGAAAGAGGGGCGGTACTGGGCTCTCTCAGAAGAAAAAAACGCCCCTCTGGGCACCTTCAGGACGCATTTCCTTATTGATCAAACTCGTTTTTTGAAGTAACTGCTGGACGGATTTCAAGATAGAACAGCACAGCCTAATCCAGGTAAGCTGTGCTGCATGGCTGCTTTTAAATCGTTTTTTGCCTTAGGGGAGGTGACAGAATCCCTTTAATAGCGTCCTGGGTGCCATAGTAACACGGATCTGTCTTCAAATGCTTTCAGTACACTTGCGTTTTTCCGGATGCGGCGTGTAATTCCGGCAAGTGGAGTACACGCCGGATCCGGACAACGCAAGTGTGAAAGAGGCCTAGAGAGGTCATCAGTATCTGATTGGTGGGGGTGTGGCTCCCTGCTGATCAGCTGTATGAAGAGGTCATCCTGCTCTGTGACTACATAGGCCTCTTCCTAAGCCATGTAATGTCCTGTTTTATTGGTCACCTGGCCTAGGTGCAGCTCATTCCGATTTTATAGATATGTAAATTAACCTGAGATGAGTCCTGTATGTGAGATGAGTCAGGGCGGCCATCTAGCAACCCATGTCCTCATCTCTATACACAAAATCCCGGTGACAGGTTCCCTTTAATTTTTTATAATTGGGCAGGGAGAAGGGAGCAGTGTAAAATGTAATAAAAATACCTTAACTTCCATTAAAAGTCTTCACTGTTCCCATGCAGCCGATTCCTGATTGATCTGCAGCAGTCGCATGCCATTCATTGTTCATCTGATGCTGCAGCCAATCACGGGCCTCAGCATTTGCCAATCATGTACACATGGCCAGTGATTGGCTGTGGTGGTCATGTGAACTAGTAACGTGATGTCATCACTACAGATCCAGTGAGGATCGGAGCAGCAGGGACTAGAGCAGTGGCCATTGTAAAGGCGAGTAAGCTTATTTTCTATTTTACAATGCTTTATTAGAGAACCCCTTTTAGAGCTGTGGGGGACATTTATGGAAGAAACTGTGCTCCCTCTCCAGCTTTACTGTATTTCATACTCTGCTCTTGAACAGTGAAAGCTGCGTTGTGGTTGCTATGGGCATAAAGGCCGTTTATAAATCTATGCCTTCCATATACAAACTTCCATGTCTGATACAGGTCTGCTGATTGGTCATGTGCTTGTTTCTGACCGCTAGGGACAAGAAGATGAAGCCTTACTTATGTAACACTGTTAAAAGTAATGTCAAATGATTTTGTACTTAACAACATAGCATTATCTCCGAAAAGGAAATCATTGCCGTTTCCCTTCATAATTCAGTGTTTAACTTCAGGAAATGAGTTATTGGGCACTTTCTGTACAAAGGATTGTGCATCAGAACATCCATTACTATCCTGACATGCTTAAAGATGGTTTTAAAGGGAGTCTGTCAGCAGTTATAGGCCTCATGCACACGACCGTATGTATTTTGTTGTCCGCAAAAAATACAGAGGACGTCCGTGTGCATTCCACATTTTGCGGAACGGAACAGCTGTCCCCTAATAGAACAGTCCTATTCTTGTCCGTAATACAGACAATAATAGGACATGTTCTATTTTTTGGCGAAACGGACATATGGAATGCACACGGAGTACCTTCCATATTATTATTATTATTATTATTATTATTATTATTATTATTATTATTATTATTATTATTATTATTATATTTTTTTTTTTTTTTTTTTTTTTTTTTTCCGGACCCATTGAAATCAAACGGAACTGACACAGAAAGAAAGTACGTTTGTGTGCACGAGGCCTTAACCAGGCCAAACTGTGGACAGCACTAGCTAGTACCTGGGGAGAGCAGTAGAAGCATGCTTTCTGTGGAGCTTTTATCAGGAGTAGTGTGAATATAAACTTTTTTTGTTTTGCTTCTGCAAGTGCCATGAAGGTGGCGCTTCAGCATGAAGCGCTCTTGGCATTGCCCGGCCCCTCTGCTTTGAGTTACAGCTGTAGCATCCAACTAGGAGACCACTACAGCTGTCACTCGGAGCACTGTGACACAGATGCTTTACCTCCATGACCCTTGCGGGAGCAGAATCTGGCTGAAGAAAAACTTCATGTTCACACTTCTCATATTTGTCTTGCTCTCCGCAGCACCTAGCTAGTGCTGTTAGCAGTTTTGCATGGTCCCTTTAACCCCTTTGGGGTATGACTGAAGTCTGGTCTTTAAAAATGATGCTTGCCGTAGATATGATGGGCTAGTGGCGTCCACTATTGGTTGTGCAGATTGGACGCAGACCAAAACTATGGTTGTGTGCATCAGGCTTGAAAAGAAGCTGCTGCACAACCGTTTGGCCAACGGCTATTGAATGTCTGTGGTAACCTTTAATTTTGCTTATCATTAAAGCGTATGTGGTATAACAGCTCTGCCTAACATTGCAGCTCAGCCCCATTCACTTGAATGAGAATGAGCTGCACATAGGCCACATGACTGATGTATGGTGACATTACTTGCCTAAGTTCTGAGTGCTGTGGCCTCTTTAAACAGCTAATTGGCAGGGTCTTCTGAGTTGGACCCCTGCTGATCTGATATTGATGACCTATTCTGAGGATTAGGTCATTCTATATTACCAGATAACCAACTTAATGATGAGCAAAACTAAAGGTTACCATAAACATTCAATAGCTGTTGGCCGGTTAGTTGTTTCTTCAGACAGAGATCCAGCGAGTAGGGACTCTTTAGGGTAGCCCTCCATGGGGAAAAAAAAAAATTGCTCCTCTAGTGCCACCTGTTGATGGCTACCCTTGAAGTCAGTGTCTGACCCAGTCTTCAGCAGAAATCGGTGTCAGGCCTCATGCACGTGGCCGTACTGCGGGTCCACAGTATGCGGGCACCGGCCGTGCTCCCCACATCACGGATGCTGACCCATTTACTTAAATGGGTCAGTGGAACGGAGGCACGGAACCCTACGAAAGCACTACGCTAGGGCTTCCGTGGTGTTTCTCTCCATGCCACCGAAAATAGAACATGTTCTTCGTTTTTATTTTTATGGTGCAGATGGATCACAGACCCATTCAAGTTGACCGTGCATTGGGGACTGTAAATTGCGGTCTCCAATGCATGGAATGGCCGCACAACGGCAGTCTGCATGGAACCTCAGCCTCCAATTTGTGCTCGGGTCGTCTTGTAAATATATGTGGGATTTGCCTTAGATTTGCTGGTTGGGATTAGCCTAGGCTACATGATGAGCAGAGCCCTGAGCGGTGGCGTGCTTTCTGGTGAGCCACTCTAATACCAAATACATTGTGTTACTTATCTTGTACTTATCCACAGTTCAGCCTGTTGTATAGTCTAGGGATGAGCGAATCGACTGCAGATGAAACATCCGAAGTCTATTCGCATAGAACTTCGCTCCGAGTGCTCCGTACATTATTAGAATGTATTGGCTCAGATGAACCACTTGGAATCGAACCTGAGTTCAGGAAAAGGTTTTTAACAGTAGAAATTAATTTTTTAAGTTATTATCCAAAGTCTCATCTGAGCCAATACATTCTAGTACTGTACGGAGCGAGCGCTCCATACAGTATTCAAAGTTTTATGTGAATGGACTTCTATTTGCTCATACTATAGTCCAGATCTTCTATTCACATTAATCGTATTACTATTCTGGTTATCAGAGACGACCGCTTCTCCTGAGGAGATCACCCCGGGTCCTGCTCCAAGCTTGCTTCCCCCCTGCAGAATTCTGGAGTCTGTCAGAAATGTGGGCGCTTGTACTGAGCTGGTTGTCAGCGGGCTGGACCACCCTCCTTGATGTCCTTATACCTTGTTGATAGGGGTTGTTGTCAGGAGACCCCTTCCATGCTTATCTAGCATTTCTGACAATGGCTTGGCAGTAACTCTGAGTGCTTCTGGTGCCGGCATTGTTCTTTAGAAATGGCCTTTCTGCTGGTTTATTGCATTTGTAGTTCAGGCTGCAGAACTGCTGTGAGCAATTTCCTGTTGAAATGAGAAGTGCAGTATGAAGTGATAGCTGCAAATTCTACTTTTTAGTAGCTAGTGTGTTTTGACAGAGAAGTGAGACATAAGTCTCATTTCATATTTGGCTAGAAGACCAGCTTACAACCAGAATCGTGCATCATAAGATGTATTGGCATGGCGTTCCACTGGAGAGTACGCACTGGTAAGGATGGATTTAAGATTTGTGTCCAGTTAGTGGACCTGGGTTACTTTTATAGGTGATTTTGTTCAAAAGACCAACCCAATAGACATATCTGTTTAAAGGGAAACCCCTGCCGAGATGAACCTCTAGATCACATAAGGGAAGATTATGCTGATAAGGTTTGTGACCATAATTAGACTAGTGTCGCGTTAATATCAGATGCAACGGCTAAGCCCATACTGTGTTTGGCTGATGTTGTGTACAAAGAATTTCAGTTTGAATTTCAACATGCCTGATCCTTTTGAGAGGTGTCTGGCAGTGGCATTCTGCCCTTCCCGATTGAGCGCACGTGCGGGCTTGGCCAAACCAAACTTCTGTGCATATGGCCGGGGTTTAGGTTAGTCTGACAGCTATTGAAGATGTATGGCCACCTTACAGTACTCTGAAAGAGTAAACAACAATCATTGAAAAAAGATGAAAAGCAAATATGACAACTAAATATGCAGATGTCCATGGCTATGTTTATAAAGGGAAAAATCCTGGAAAATAATGCATTAACACAATAGCTGCAAACATAACCTATGGACTAAGCCCTCATTCTGATATGATAAAATCTGAGACACTCGGCCAATATATTCTGATCAAAACACGTGTGCCCACCTACTCGTTCCAAGGTGGTCTCTGTCATGCAGGTCCTACTCTAAATCAACCTATGCCATTGGGCATCTACAGAGTAGACCCTGCACATATAGTGTGCTGCTCCTCTGTGTGCATCCAGCAACCGATGGGAGGAGGAGCACGCACAGCTATATGTACCTAACCACCTAATAAAGGTCTCCTATTAGATACGTGGGGGAAGTGCACAAAAAATGCTACTACTGACTGGCAGGGGATCTGGTGCTGCTGCACTTGCAGGTGTACCTGGGAGGGAGCACCGCCATCCATCACTGCTTAAAAAGCTGATTCTTGAAGCAATTTGATTTGTATGAATCAATTTGCTCATCTTTTGTTAGAAGGTTGTGTTTTCCAGTGATGAATGAGCAGCATTAAAGTGTTCTGAGCATTTTCCAGCATCAGCGTTCTTATTGTGGCAATCTTTGTGCTGCTATCATCCAGCCTGTGAGGAGTCTGGTGCAGGTCCAGCCAGCCTGTCCAAGCCTGCACCATCTTTAGGATTATGATTAGTGCATACAGGTTACATAGCACAAAAACAAATGGTAACCCAAACAATGTGGTGGGCAACATCTACTCCCCTCAAAGAAGCCAACTCAACATAGACCAAGCAAACCTACACGAAAAAGACATCTCAAATGGCTCAAAAAGTAATAATATTCTTTATTGCATACATATATACAACCTGATACAAATAGAGATGAAATGCATAAAAGTAGAAGTGCAATATACACCTGAGGAACAGTGTAAAAATGCTCTCCATACAGATCGCCCCCAGATGAAGGTTACCAAAACGCGCGTCGGGGTGTGCAGTTCTCTGGAGGTGATTGTTCTAATTATGGGTATGTAAGGATTTGTCCTACTTTACATTTGTTGCCTCTTTGAGGGGTTAAACATATTCATTTATACAGACACAGGTCTTGACGCTGTTTTATATTAAAGGGAACCTGTCACCAGGATTTTGTGTATAGAGCTGAGGACATAGGTTGTAGATGGCCGCTAGCACATCCGCAATACCCAGTCCCCATAGCTCTGTGATTTTATTGTGTAAAAAAACCGATTTGATACATATGCAAATTAACCTGAGATGAGTCCTGTCCCTGACTCATCTCACATACAGGACTCATCTCAGGTTAATTTGCATATCTATCAAATCCTTTTTTTTACACAATAAAAGCACACAGAGCTATGGGGACTAGATATTGCGGATGTGCTAGCGGCCATTTAGCAACCCATGTCCTCAGCTCTATACACAAAATCCTGGTGACAGGTTCCCTTTAAAGGGGTTGTCCGGGATTGGGGACATTGCTACAAGTAAACACCAAGCACATAAATATTACATACATTCCTGTCCTACCTTTGCCAGACTTTTCTAAAGCCCCGTTTTCATGTCATAAATCCTCTGCCGGAAGTGCCTACCGGGTCCCTTACTGCAGAGCGAAGCCTCTGCTTCCGCTTCGCAGGGAGCCCGGTGACGTCACCGTCAGCCTCGGTGCGCCCAGTGATTATGCAGAGCGCACTGAGGGGCGGAAAGTAGGTGGCAACACATGATGCTAAACCCCGCCCCTCTGGTCCGGTGACGTCACCGGGCAGTGCACTTTCTTCTGAATGAAGGAGGCAGAGCACTATGCTACTTTGCATAGTAAATGCCACCTATGTAAAATACAGGCAAATGCTGCAGCAGGCTAGAGAAAGAATGATTCAGGGGGGCGTATGTGCGGCAGGAAGTTAGCGCTAACCTAAACATAAATGTCAACAATGAGTGGGGGACTGTCGTAGCCCTGTAGAAGAGGAGAAAATACAAAAAACATATGTGGGGACCTTGAATCGGCTATTAGAAGTGAGTAAACTTATTTTAAATTTTTTTTTTGATCTCAGACAACCCCTTTAAACCTGATTCCATATTGCTTATTATCTTTTTATAGTTAAAGGGAATTTGGGTATAGAGCTGAGGACATGGGTTGCTAGATGGCCGCTAGCACATCCGTAATACCCAGTCCCCATAGCTCTGTGTGCCTTTATTGTGTAAAAAAAAACAAAACTATGATACATATGCAAATTAACCTGAGTTGAGTCAGAGCTTGAAAATATGACTTCTCTGGTCACACAAGTAAGGCTACTTTCACACTTGCGTTTGGGGTTCCGCTTGTGAGATCCGTTTAAAGTCTCACAAGCGGCCCCGAACGGATCCGTACATCCCCAATGCATTCTGAATGGATGCGTATCCATTCAGAATGCATCAGTTTGGCTCTGTTCCGCCTCCATTCCGCTCAGGAGACTGACACCCAAACGCTGCTTGCAGTGTTTTGGTGTCCGCCTGGCCGTGCGGAGCCAAACGGATCCGTCCTGACTTACAATGTAAGTCAATGGGGACGGATCCGTTTGAAGCTTCAAGTTAGAATATACTAAGAACTGTGTACATAACTGCCCCCTGCTGCCTGGCACCACCGATCTCTCTCTTACAGGGGGCTGTGATCCACACAATTAACCCCTCAGGTGCCGCACCAGTATTAAAAGCATTGGTGGCCAGTGCAGCCCTCCCCAGTATTAGCATTTGTGGCCAGTGCGGCCCCTCCCCCCCTCCCTCCCCAGTATTAAAAGCATTGGTGGCAATGGCCACAGGCTAACAAACCCCCCCCCCCCCTCCCATCATTGGTGGCATTTCTGATCGGAGTCCCAGTTATTGCTGGGGCTCCGATCGGTTACCATGGCAGCCAGGACGCTACTGCAGTCCTGGCTGCCATGGTTACTTAGCTTATACTTACCTGCGCTGTCTGTGGGCGGCCAACGCTCCTCCTACTGGTAAGTGACAGTTCTGTGCGGCGCAGACCTGGGGGGGGGGTTGTTAGCCTGTGGCCACTGCCACCAATGCTTTTAATACTGGGGAGGGGGGGGGGGGGGTCTGGCTCCTGCTGCCTGGCAGCCTCCGATCAGGGGGCTGAGATCCGCACAATTAACTCCTCAGGTGCGGCACCTGAGGGGTTAATTGTGTGGATCACAGCCCCCTGTAAGAGATCGGTGGTGCCAGGCAGCAGGGGGCAGTTATGTACACAGTTCTTAGTATATTCTAACTTGAAGCGTCCCCATCACAATGGGAACGCCTCTGTGTTAGAATATACTGTTGGATCTGAGTTTTTACGATCTTGAAAACTCAGATCTTAAAAAGCTGTTATGCAGACGGATCCGTTCTGAACGGATACCATCGTTTGTATTATAGGATCCGCACCGAACGCTAGTGTGAAAGTAGCCTAAGATATGACTCTTCTCTGGTCACACAAGTAAGATGACTCTTTTTATGTTAATTTGCATAAAAGGCGGGAAGTACAAAAATGCATAATACTTATTGAATTCGTCTGCAAAATGAAATTAAAAGTGTAATTTATATGTTTAGGGTAACGCAATGAACATTTAGAAATGCTCAGTGAGGGTAGCATAGTAGAGGTGACAGGTTTCCTTTAAGTGGTATATAGTTGCTGTACTCCCCTGTGTATCGAGAGCATTATTACACTGTTCCTCAGGTGTATACTGCACTTCTACTTTTATGTATTTCATCTCTTTGTATCGTGTGTGTGTGTGTATATGTATTCAATCAAGAAGCTTATTACTTTTTGAGACTCCCCTCTCTTTCGTGTAGTTTTCCTTCCTCTATAGGATTTAGTACATTTGGGCCTATTTGTCTCTTGAGATCTGACATGAGCCCTGGCTGTTTTCCAGAAATATGAGAGATTGGGCACCTAGTAGACTGCTGAGAAGTAAGGAAAATGCTGCATGTAAACAAACAGCTGGTTGTACACCCGGTCAAGCACATGTTCTCTGGTCACCATGTAAATATGGTGGCTCCTAATGTCCAGCTCCTGAGAAGTGTTGAAGCCATTACTTCTGGTGGCAATCCGATCAGGAAACCTGCTTTACAGAGGAAGCCATGACGTTCCTGTTAAGCTTTGATGTCCCTCATAAGGTTATTATATTGACAAGTTAGAAATGAAAGCTGCTCCTGCTCCCCTGGCCGGAGCCAATAGTGAAACCTGTGTGGAAATACAAGCAAATGGAAAATGATGAAATAGTAGTTACAGCTTGGAAGGCCTGTGCGGGTGTCCATTACAACCACAGTGCACATTCCCGTCCCGTGGCTCCCCTTATCCTCATGCTAACTCTTCCCACAAGTCTGCTCTAAAACCCAATTCCTGTAATGTACATTAATAGGGTCAATTGGGGAAAAAAAAGAAGGGTTTTAACCTCTTCAGGATCAAAGGATTTATTTTTAATTTTAATCGCATTTAGGAAAAAGATTTTTCAGTTGCAGAAGTTTGCACATCTGCTACATGTGGATATACTCTACCACTGTGTAAGACTATTCCAGCAGAGACCCAGACACAAACTACACAAAATTTGCAACTTTATTTTAGCTAGCATTTTTTTTATCAGCCCAGGTTTGGAAAGTGAGTGTGGTTAGGGTACTTTCACACTTGCGGCAGAGGAATCCGGCAGACAGTTCCCTCGCCCGAACTGCCTGCCGGATCCTGCAAAACGTATGCCAACTGATGGCATTTGTAAGACTGATCAGGATCCTGATCAGTCTAAGGGCTCTCACACTTGCGTTCTTTTCTTCCGGCATAGAGTTCCGTCGTCGGGGCTCTATGCCGGAAGAATCCTGATCAGGATTATCCCCATGCATTCTGAATGGAAAGAAATCCGTTCAGGATGCATCAGGATTTCTTCAGTTCAGGACCGGAACGTTTTTTGGCCAGAGAAAATACTCCGGCCAAAAATCCTCAACACTTGCCACAAGGCCGGATCCGGAATTAATGCCCATTGAAAGGCATTAATCCGGATCCGGCCTTAAGCTAAACGTCGTTTCGGCGCATTGCCGCATCTGATGTTTAGCTTTTTCTGAATGGTTACCATGGCTGCCGGGACGCTAAAGTCCTGGCAGCCATGGTAAAGTGTAGTGGGGAGCGGGGGAGCAGTATACTTACCGTCTGTGCGGCTCCCGGGGCGCTCCAGAGTGACGTCAGGGCGCCCCACAACACCACGCGCATGGATGATGTGATTGCATGGCACGTCATCCATGCGAATGGGGCGCTCTGACGTCATTCTGGAGCACCCCGGGAACCGCACAGACGGTAAGTATACCGCTCCCCACTACTACTATGGCAACCAGGACTTTAATAGCGTCCAGGCTGCCATAGTAACAAGTCCTGGTTGCCATAGTAGTAGTGGGGAGTGGTATACTTACCGTCCATGCGGCTCCCGGGGGGCTCCAGAATGACGTCAGAGCGCCCCATGTGCATGGATGATGTGCCATGCGATCATGTCATCCATGCGCGTGGGGCGCCCTGATGTCACTCTGGAGCGGCACGGACGGTAAGTATACCGCTCCCCCACTACACTTTACCATGGCTGCCAGGACTTTAGCGTCCCGGCAGCCATGGTAACCATTCAGAAAAAGCTAAACTTCGGATCCGGCAATGCGCCGAAACGACTTTTAGCTTAAGGCCGGATCCGGATCAATGCCTTTCAATGGGCATTAATTCCGGATCCGGCCTTGCGGCAAGTGTTCAGGATTTTTGGCCGGAGCAAAAAGCACAGCATGCTGCGGTATTTTCTCCGGCCAAAAAACGTTCCGCTCCGGAACAGAAGACATCCTGATGCATCCTGAACGGATTTCTCTCCATTCAGAATGCATTAGGATAAAACTGATCAGGATTCTTCCGGCATAGAGCCCCGACGACGGAACTCTATGCCAGAAGAAAAGATCGCAGGTGTGAAAGAGCCCTTACAAATGCATTGAAATGGCGGATCCCTCTTTCCCGTGTCATCCGGGAAAAAAAAGGATCTGGCATTTATTTTTCCCTTTTTTTTTTCAGTCTGCACATGCGCAAATCAGGATGGATCTGGTATTTTGAATGCTGGATCTGGCACTAATACATTCCTATGGCAAGTGTTCAGTTTTTTTGGCGTGCTACAGTATCATCTCTGTCCTGATCAGTCAAAATGACTGAACTGAAGACCTGATGCATCCTGAACGGATTGCTCTCCATTCAGAATGCATGGGGATAAAATTGATCAGTTCTTTCCGGTATAGAGCCCTTAGGACGGAACTCTGCCAGAAAAGAAAAACGCAAGTGTGAAAGTACCCTTAGGGCTCTTTCACACCTGCGTTCTTTTCTTCCGGCATAGAGTTCCGTCGTCGGGGCTCTATGCCGGAAGAATACTGATCAGGATTATCCTAATGCATTCTGAATGGACAGTCCGTCCTTCAGGATGCATCAGGATGTCTTCAGTTCCGGAACGGAACGTTTTTTGGCCGCAGCAAATAGCGCAGCATGCTGCGCTTTTTGCTCCGGCCAAAAATCCGGAACACTTGCCGCAAGGCCGGATCCGGAATGAATGCCCATTGAAAGGCATTGATCCGGATCCGGCCTTAAGCTAAACGTTGTTTCGGCGCATTGCCGGATGCGACGTTTAGCTTTTTCTCAATGGCTGCCGGGACGCTAAAGTCCTGGCAGCCATGGTAAAGTGTAGTGGGGAGCGGGGAGCAGCATACTTACCATCCGTGCGGCTCCCGGGGCGCTCCAGAGTGACGTCAGGGCGCCCCAAGCGCATGGATGACGTGATCGCATGGATTACATGATCCATGCGCATGGGGCGCTCTGACGTCATTCTGGAGCGCCCCGGGAGCCGCGCGGACTGTAAGTATGCCGCTCCCCCGCTCCCCACTACTACTATGGCAACCAGGACTTTAATAGCGTCCTGGGTGCCATAGTAACACTGAAAGCATTTTGAAGACGGATCCGTCTTCAAATGCTTTCAGTACACTTGCATTTTTCCGGATCCGGCGTGTAATTCCGGCAAGTGGAGTACACGCCGGATCCGGACAATGCAAGTGTGAAAGAGGCCTTAGATATGTAAATTAATTTCACTCCAGATTTATCACTATTACTTTTTAAGAAAGTATTAGGTGTAAAGATGCATCAATAATAATGCCCTCCTCCCATAACTTTAGTCTGTGGCATTATGACAGTATATACAGTGATCAGTTTTTAGGTCATCAGTATTAAATGCTCGGCTAACCCCTTTAAACACGAGTGGATACAAAAGACAGGACAAGTAGCAAGCTTTCCTTTATACTTTTTATCCCCCCCCCCCCCCCCCAAAAACTGCAAGTTTCCAGAGTGAAGGTAAATGTAGAACTATCCCTCTGCATAATGGTAAAGTTTAAGATGGATGGTCAATCTGGGACCAGAGAGTTGAAGGGCCGTTATAGGCAGGAGGGGAGGTATGTACCGTGTAAAGCAGTTCACAAGAGCACCTATCGTTTTTGCGGAGAGTGGAGTGGGGGCGGGGGGGGGGGTCTGATATATAATGATGTGTGAATACAAAAACCTAAAAACAGACTACACAGAGCAACACAAACAAGCTTCACCCATTGACTTTTAACCTAGGTGTGTCTGGAATGAGCAGAGGTGCGCCGTCTATATCCTGTCCCTAAATAGCCACCCCTATGTCAGGCTTTCTAACATGCAGAAAAGATCCTGGGATCCGGATGACCCCTTTTGTGGGGCATTACACTTTTCCTGCCTTGCAGCTGATATTTTCATGGAAAATCTAAAGGAAGAGCGAAAACCATAGCTTCAGCTAAGTTCTGGGAAATAACTGCTGACAAATCCTTTTTACATTGATCCTAGGACTGCCGACCCCAAGTAATGAGTCACTCTGTATCTTCAGCAGGGCCGCACTGGAGAACAGAGAATCAAATGGGCTCCCCGAAACCCTTGGGGAAAAAGCATTACTAATGGTGGGATGTAGACTCCAGCTGAGCCACGGGATTGATCTCTTAAAAGCAGAATGGCCGTCCCCCCTCCTCATGAATGCAAGCAATTATAGCTTCAGTTCAAGAGGGTAAAAACAATACAGATGTAATAAAAATGCACCCATCAAACACACAAAGCCATCCATCCATAACGGCACCGTTGGAAAGAATGTGAATGTGTAGACCAGGGAAATCTGGCTCAGTCAGTTCTAAAGAGCACTCCAATAGTAGTTTAGTATTGTGTAATGACACTCCTAACTGATTCTTCACTCGGTGGGTTTACTGGACTCTGGACCAGGTTACAGGTGTTTTATAGGTGGCCACATACGTTGGAGTAGGGTTGCCCTGACCAATTTCAGTGGAACCAGCTGACCATGTATTTCATGTCGGGGAGCAGGGGTGTAGTGCATGTTGAATTGCCCCTTCCCCATGTAGAACACATTGCACACTCTGCCAATAGGAACCTAAAGGAGGTCAAGGGCAATGTTGGCTGAACAAATCTTTGACAACTTTTGAATGTCTATAGCTTTCTTAAATGCCTGTGCACCTCATGCAAGTTATACTTTCCCTGCTCCCCGGGACCCACGTCGCTCCTGATGCCTGCACAGCCGCTGCTGCATCTCCCCATTGCGTGGATTAAAACATCCAGTAATATGGGAATCTGATTGGTTGCTATAGGCAACTAAGCCACTTCTACTTTACACTAGTTTGATAAATCTCCCCCATTGTCTTCTCATATACTATATGTCCTCTTAGTGCATGTGTAAAAGTATGAGGAGTGCAGTTCCCCCACAATCGCGAGACCCCTCACCCCACATTTATCAGCTGTTGGCAGAATAAAACAATGGGTGACATCTGATCGCTAAAGAGAAATATGAGCACTGATGCTGAAAGGTGAACAAGTTACTTCCTGTGATAAGGTCTGCTAAAATCCTGAGGAAGGATACATTAACGGCTATCTGTGCCACACGTCATCAGCCTGATCTTCCCAATAATGTGTGGTTGTAGGGAGCCCGCTAATATACACAGCAGCTTTTTTCCTGAAATACCATCCAATTCCAGCACAGTGTTCCCATGGCAGAACAGTATACTGACACTTCTAACCGTGAGGCTGCGTTTAACATCAAATAAAAAAAATTCTAATGTTTACTGTACACCCATGACATACTTAAAACGGATGCCTCAGATGGATGCCATACAGTGTTATCCTTCACCATAGGGTTCTATTGTGTTAAAAAAAATAATTGCGGAATGAATCCGGACCCATTCATTCTCTATAGGGCCGGAAGAGATGCGGACAGCACAGTGTGCTATCCGCATTTCCAGAGCGCGGCCTGATCTTTTTCAGTCTGTGGCTCCCCAAAAAAAAAATAGAACACGTTCTATTCTTGTCCGCAATTGGGGACAAGCATGGGCAGTTCTATGGGGGGTTCCGGCCGGGTGTATTGCAGATCCGCAATACGCGCTACGGACGTGTGAATTGACCCTTAATGATACATCTCTTAGACTCCCTCCCCCTCTTTTTTTTTTTTTTTTTATTTGCTGGGCTTTGAAGGATGGAAAACTATGTAGTATACTACACAAAACCATGTGAATACAGCCTACAAATACAGGTCCTTCTAAAAAAATTTTTTAGCATATTGTGATGAAGTTACTTATTTTCTGTAATGTACTGATACACATTAGACTTTCATATATTTTAGATTCATTACACACAACTGAAGTAGTTCAAGCCTTTTATTGTTTTAATATTGATGATTTTGGCATACAGCTCATGAAAACCCCAAATTCCTATCTAAAAAAAATTAGCATATCATGAAAAGGTTCTCTAACCCTAAGTTCACACCTGAGCGTTTTACAGCGCGTTCCTACACGCTGTAAAACGCTCAACAAGGAGAAACCAATGCTTCCCTATGGAAATGGTTCTCATCTGGGCGTTTTACAGCGCGTACGATCGTGCTGTAAAACGCCCGACGCTCAAACAAGTTCTTGAGCTTTTTTGGGGCGTTTTGTCGCGCGTTCCCATACATAGATATTCGGGAACGCGCGACAATGTGTGTTCGCCTGTCTCTGTATGTGTGATTGTAAACGCTGGTACAATCGCGCATACAGAGCGCTCCTTTCGGAACGCTCAAGTCTGAACCCAGGGTAAACTAGCTATTAACCTAATCATCTGAATCAACTCTAAACATCTGCAAAAGATTCCTGAGGCTTTTAAAAACTCCCAGCCTGGTTCATTACTCAAAACCGCAATCATGGGTAAGACTGCCGACCTGACTGCTGTCCAGAAGGCCATCATTGACACCCTCAAGCAAGAGGGTAAGACACAGAAAGAAATTTCTGAACGAATAGGCTGTTCCCAGAGTGCTGTATCAAGGCACCTCAGTGGGAAGTCTGTGGGAAGGAAAAAGTGTGGCAGAAAACGCTGCACAACGAGAAGAGGTGACCGGACCCTGAGGAAGATTGTGGAGAAGGACCGATTCCAGACCTTGGGGGACCTGCGGAAGCAGTGGACTGAGTCTGGAGTAGAAACATCCAGAGCCACCGTGTACAGGCGTGTGCAGGAAATGGGCTACAGGTGCCGCATTCCCCAGGTCAAGCCACTTTTGAACCAGAAACAGCGGCAGAAGCGCCTGACCTAGGCTACAGAGAAGCAGCACTGGACTGTTGCATGTCATTCGGAAATCAAGGTGCCAGAGTCTGGAGGAAGACTGGGGAGAGGGAAATGCCAAAATGCCTGAAGTCCAGTGTCAAGTACCCACAGTCAGTGATGGTCTGGGGTGCCATGTCAGCTGCTGGTGTTGGTCCACTGTGTTTTATTAAGGGCAGGGCCAATGCAGCTAGCTATCAGGAGATTTTGGAGCACTTCATGCTTCCATCTGCTGAAAAGCTTTATGGAGATGAAGATTTCATTTTTCAGCACGACCTGGCACCTGCTCACAGTGCCAAAACCACTGGTAAATGGTTTACTGACCATGGTATTACTGTGCTCAATTGGCCTGCCAACTCTCCTGACCTGAACCCCATAGAGAATCTGTGGGATATTGGGAAGAGAAAGTTGAGAGACGCAAGACCCAACACTCTGGATGAGCTTAAGGCCGCTATGGAAGCATCCTGGGCCTCCATAACACCTCAGCAGTGCCACAGGCTGATTGCCTCCATGCCACGCCGCATTGAAGCCGTCATTTCTGCAAAAGGATTCCCGACCAAGTATTGAGTGCATATGTATCTTCAGCAGGGCCGCACTGGAGAACAGAGAATCAAATGGGCTCCCCGAAACCCTTGGGGAAAAAGCATTACTAATGGTGGGATGTAGACTCCAGCTGAGCCTGTATTGTGACAGCAAAACAATCGCTAGTTATTCGAAACTTAACTGAAGTCAGGCAAGGCAAATGCACAGGTCTCCACACAAATATTGAGATGTCATCAACGTCCGAACACTAAAGAGCCCCATAGAGAGGCCGACAATCTGCCAGATAATTGCTGAGAAGTGTTCATGGGAACACTCGTTAGTGATTATCTGGCGGTGTAAATATGCCACTGATTACCTGATGAAGAAGGGAAATGCTAGTTTGTTTGTGCAGGCGCCTCAATCATCATTTGCTGGCTGCAGATTGTGCCATCTAAAAAAATGCTATGCTGCCTGGGGACAAGTGAGGGCATTAGCAGTTGCTCCTTCCCATACAGTGGAGGAGATCGCTGAATGTAAATGCAGCGGTCTGCTCCACTGACAAGTACGCAGCTGTTCTTTCCTGACAAGAACCTGCTAAATTGGCCAGTGTAAAGGGACCTTAACTCACGGTGATTGTTAGAACAAGTCTCCCGTGGAGTCTACTCGGCCATAGTAATAGGTCATCTATCTTTAAAGAGAACCTGTGGCCTCTACTGACACGTCTGTGTGTGTGTGGTTTTTTTTTTTTTTTTTTTTTTTTTTTTTTTTTTTTTTTTGTAAACAAGATGGCTAAATGTTGCAGTAGTGCAGGCGGGAGATGAGGGCATGTAGCAGCATTTTCTTGAGGCCTCGTGCACATAACATATGTTTTGTACTTCACACACCTCAGATCCATAAAATAAGGACACTGGCTATGTGTATGCAACATCTTCTCGCTCCCTTTACTAAAGCTTCCTATTCTTGGATATAGCTGATGCATATCTGAATGTTTATGTACCTTTTAAAAGGTTCTCTATGACTTACCTATAGATGAACTATACTCAGGGTAGGTCATTAAAGGGAATCTCTCATCATGCCAAGAGCTGAGTTACTGACGCATTGTGACATTAGCGGTACATGAATCCTCTCCTGGGCCTGAGAGTCACGCACTTGAAGATTCTGCTACTCAAACTCCTGCTTTCTCTGCCCACCCGCTGATTGGCGGCTTTTTCATAAGGAGAAAATTAACGCAAACCCTGCCAGTCAGGTGAACTGGCATAGGGACAGCTTATGAATAACCATGACTCTTCTCATGAAGCTGTGACTCTTCCCCCATCACAGGTTGTGATTATTCAACAAGGTCTCGGCAACCATTTAATATTGGCTGATGAATGATGGCTGAAATCGGTGTCGCGACTTGACAGGGCTTGAGGTTGATGACTGGTTTCCTTAGGCTACTTTCACACTTGCGTTCGGGGTTCCGCTTGTGAGTTCCGTTTGAAGGCTCTCACAAGCAGCCCGAACGGATCCGTCCAGCCCTAATGCATTCTGAGTGGATGCGGATCTGCTCAGAATGCATCAGTCTGGCACCGTTTGGCCTCCGTTACGCTCAGCAGGTGGACACCCGAATGCAGCTTGCAGCGTTCGGGTGTCCACCTGGCCGTGCGGAGCCAAACTGATCCGCCCAGACTTACAATGTAACAATATGGTGCAATTTCAAATGGCTCCGTCCCCCCTTGACTTTCAATGTAAAATCAGGACGGATCCGTCTAACTACAAATTGGACTTAGACTTTTTTCTGAAATATAATGCAGACTGATCCGTTCTGAACGGATACCATAGTTTGCATTATAGGAGCGGATCCGTCTGTGCAGATTCCAGACGGATCCACTCCGAACGCAAGTGTGAAAGTAGCCTTAATTATCATATTGACAGGGGTCTAACTCCTGGGAGCATCACTGCAGTAACCATAATTATTTCAGAATGACCCACTGGACCCAGGAGGTCAAAAGATATAGTCCTAAGACTAATAATTCCTGTTTAAGGTCTATATTAAAACATAACTTTTATTTCGTATCAACGTACACAAAAGACAAAACAAAAAGACTCTGTTTCTTTAAAAATACATATGGAGGGATAATTGACAGGTGATGGTGTATGGGGACAGAGTGTCACATACTCCTATCAGAGTGGGGGATATAATGGTATCCTTCTATGAGTGGTGTATAGTAATCCTAAATGGTCACTGACTGATCCATAAAACTTGCCATCTGGCATTAAATCATAAACTCGTTGTCTACTGGTGTTATCTAACGCCAAACAGTTGAGACCATTTAGGCTCTCACTCACTCGGTGAGCAGGTCGATCTATATACTATTATACTAGTCACTATTTGAAGTTATGTCGCACGAAGTGAAAACTCAGCTCTGACAGAGCTTTTATGCAATCGGATCTGCGGATCCGTCTGTGTGAAAGTAGCCTACGATCACGGACGCGGATGCCAATCTTGTGTGCATCCGTGTTTTTTGACGGACCCATTGACTTAAATGGGTCCGTGAACCGTTCTCTGTCAAAAAAAATAGGACAGGTCCTATTTTTTTGAACGGACCGGAAACACTGATCACGGTTGCGGCTGCAAAGGGTCAAAGGGTCCGCGAAAAAAATACGGAAAACAGCACAGCGGCCACGGATGCCCACAACGGTCGTGTGCCTGAGGCCTAACTCGAACTAGAGTTTTGCTCGTTCATCAGGTGATCTGCTGCACCTTTTTTAGATGGGCAGATTGTTGGCAACGAACTTTCGCAGGAACATTCGTCCCCGATAATCTGCCCGACAATCGAGCCGTGTTAACCCACCAGAAGGCTCTGCATGCTGAAATCTCCCTCCTTATTTCCCCATCAGGAGACAATTTACTCCATATTAAGAAGATGATGTGTCATGCACGTTCCAAATATATTCACAGAAAAGCACACGTATGCTTGAAACCTCAAGTTCACATTGCAGAACTAGTTTAGCTGGTAATTGCACAGTAGTTTCTAATGAGTACACATCATTGCAATGGTGAAGGCATAGATTCGCCCTTAAAGGGGTTGTCCCATGGAAAAAATCTAGTTTTCAAACCAGCACCTGTATCTGAAAATTTAGCATAGCCAGTAAGTTATTCAATGTATAGCGCCACCTGCTGTTTGTGCTTTTTCTTATTTCTTTGTCTGGCTCACTGACAAGGCCGCACATGCTCAGTTTCATCGTTCAACTGCCTCCTGTGCTGTGATGGGGAGAGATACACCTCCTGAGCTCCAGCAGTAAAGACACACCTCCTGAGCTCCAGCAGTAAAGACACACCTCCTGAGCTCCAGCAGTAAAGACACACCTCCTGAGCTCCAGCAGTAAAGACACACCTCCTGAGCTGTTATAGGGAGAGAGCTCCAGCAGTAAAGACACACCTCCTGAGCTCCAGCAGTAAAGACACACCTCCTGAGCTCCAGCAGTAAAGACACACCTCCTGAGCTCCAGCAGTAAAGACACACCTCCTGAGCTGTGATGGAGAGAGCTCCAGCAGTAAAGACATACCTCCTGAGCTGTGATAGGGAGAGAGCTCCAGCAGTAAAGACACACCTCCTGAGCTCCAGCAGTAAAGACACACCTCCTGAGCTGTTATAGGGAGAGAGCTCCAGCAGTAAAGACACACCTCCTGAGCTCCAGCAGTAAAGACACACCTCCTGAGCTCCAGCAGTAAAGACACACCTCCTGAGCTGTTATAGGGAGAGAGCTCCAGCAGTAAAGACACACCTCCTGAGCTCCATTTCATTTTAAAGGGAACCTGTCATGTTTCATGCTGCCCAAATCACAGGTGGTGTGAAATTCCCACAGGCCTCCCACATTACAAAAAATGTATTACTCTGAAATTCTGTAAGGCGAGTGAAAACCTGTCACTATAAAGAGCATGGGAAGTGTCTGCTGGATGGCTTCCCTCTGACTTCTTGCTCGGTTTGAATGACCGCCCTCTCCCTATATCCAAATAGTGGTGAGCATGCCTTTAAATGATACTTTTACATAGGCTGATGCAGGGCTATGACTAGCACCGATCAATACATTTTAATTGGCACTGGTTTAGAGAGGGATGAATGATGATTACTGTGATTGTTTGTCCCCGATTTCCCTTTACGGTACATCTCCGGGGGATGTGATGTTGACCAGTGACCATTCTTATGCATGTAAAATTTCTGATTTGCCAATAGCTCAGCGGTTGCTCGTTTTGTAGATGGGCCAGTGATCATTCATTCCCGATTTATTGGTCTATTATGTGAAACCTGCTCTATGACAATACCTGGCTTTGATCAGAAAGGGGCACGAACTTGCATTAACTCTTTGTAATAATGAAAGGAGCTAAAATAAAAAAAATATATCCACACTACTGACCAATCCAGCAGTAGAGTTGATGTTGATTTGCAGTGGCACGTACTAAAGGGAGTATTTATGAAAAAACAATATGAGCTCAAACATAAGTTTTATAGCGATAACACTTGGCACCAAAATGGTTTGCTCTGTGACATACTCGACATCTGTAAAAGCATGGCAGTCATATTCGTAATGTGTCGATGACTCCGCTCTTGGCACAATGGTGTTGCCCTTTGTGACGCTGTATATTGCATATTATGGCTAATCTGGGAGTGGGCTTGGTAGATTTCTACAATGGGAGGGAAGTGCTAATCCTGGATGGTCTCCATCGCCCAATTATTCTGTCATGGTTTATCGTTGCCAATCCTAGCTTGGCATTACAACTCGCTGGATGCTTTAGAATTTGTAGTAAATTCTAGGGCAAGGGTCAGCAACGTCCAGCACTCCAGTTGTTGTGAAACCACAACTCTCAGCATGCTCCATTCGCAGATGTGCATGCTGGGGGTTGTAGTTTCACCACAGCTGGCGTACCAAACCTTGCGGATTCCCTCTTCCCTTCATCTGTTTTAGTTACTGGTTGTATTTTATTAATTCTTTTTTCTGAACATGGGTTTTGGGGGCGGCCATCTTGCCTGATCTGTTCTTAACAGCATTTAGAGAGCTGCTTTATAGCAGCCACTGTGGGCCAGGCCGCTCTCACTCCACCTTGTTTGGTATCTCCTTTATATATTTAGTAATTCTGTGCTCACACTGTTCTAAAAACACAAGTTGCCCCTGCCAAGGTGGAATCTGATTGGTGGCTATGGACAACTAAGCCAGTTCTACTTTACACCAGTTTGATAAATCTCCCCCTATATTTTTTGTATCGACAGACATGGAAATTTAAAAAAAACATCAACAAAAATTCTTTATTGGGGTTCTGCACTTTGTTTAAACAATCTATCCTCTGGATAGATCAGCATCTGATCGGTGGGGGTCAGACACTTGGGACCCCTGCCGATCAGCTGTTTGAGAAGGCAGCGGTGCTGGCAGTAGTGCCTTGGCCTTCTCACCGTTTACCACAGGCCTAGTGACGTCACAACTAGTATCAATGGCCTGGGCGGGGCTAAGCTCTGTTCACTTGAATGGAGCTTGGCCCCGCACAGGCCAGTGATGCTAGTCGTGACGTCACTCTGCCTGCGGTAAAGAGCGAGAAGGCCGCGGCACTACTGCCAGCACCACTGCCTTCTCAAACAGCTGATCGGCAGGGGTCCCAGGTGTCTGACCCCCACCGATCAGATGCTGATCTATCCAGAGGATAGATCATCAGTTTAAAAAAAACTGCAGAACCCCTTTAAACAGTAGGCAATTTTATGATGACCCATTCCCTTTAAAAAAAATTTAATACTTGCAGAGACTGATGTACGCTTCTTTAATGACTAATGTAGAGTAAATAAGTGAAGCCATCGATGGATCTTGTATTGGTATTTGGCCCTTTGGAAGAAAATGTTTTGCTTCTTATTGAATTAACTTCAAGTTATCTGTGCCCTCCTGGGCATGGTGCCATGGTGTAGCAAGAGGAGCATAATACAGAGGATGGATGTTTCGGAGGTTATTTAGCAGCAGCCTTCATATGTTCAGAATCTGTCCATGAATGGTACGTTTCCTTCAGGTTCTTCATTGAAGATGACCTGTAACTAGATCAGCTTGGTTGAACAGTGTGGTTAATAAAACTAGTGTTTGAGAATCGCCATCCAGAGTAAGATTTCTTCTCTGGCGTTCTTTCTAGCTTACATGTTGGATAGAGGTTTAAGTAATGTGTTTTGCCAATAAATGGTGTTGAGCTTCCCTCCAAATCGTACAAAGCTCAATCTGAAAGTGCGTAGTGTTAGTCATTTTGTAAGCGGTGTTTAGGACATGAGGTTTCTTCACACTGTGTTGGTTGTGACATGTTGCAGCTTGTTTTCTACCTCGGCAAGCTAGAATTACAAGAAAGGACCACAGTGATTCACACGACTATATCTGGCCTGAGCTCTCAGATCTCCAGACCCTTCTGTTAATGTCACTCCCCCTCCACTGGATAGACAGGGCTAGGTGAGATGTCTAGCACTATCTTCTCGTGCCTGCACAATGACTCAGTGTATTGGGGCTCGTGCAGTGGATCTGCTCATGCTTCCCAAGCGGCACTGATTCAAAGGCACAAGTGTGAGAAGACCGGCCTACACAATAGAATAAGGTAAGAATTGAGCTCTGATAAGTGTTTATGAGCTGTCAGGAGCTCAGAGATGGGGGCTACAGACTGAGTAGTCAGAGCTGCTGTTGATTTAGGCTAGTATCACATCTCGTACCGGATATTGCAGAACGGATGCGGACCCATTCCACGAACGTGTGAATGAACCTTTACCCTGGGTTCACACCTGAGCGTTTCTGAGACGCGTGTTGTACGTGCGTATTTGTTGCGCGTTTTTATGCGTGTTTTTTGCAATAGTAAACGCGCGTTTGTGTGATTGACTGCAGTGTTGTCCAATGAGCAAATATCCCTGTCTATATGAAGTTTGGCCAATCATAGGGCATTGTAGGTGTGAAATTCCAGCATTTAGGCCTTTTCCAGCATGTTGCTAAATCCAAAACGCACGTTCGAACGCACGTTTTCAGTGTCAGAAACGTGCAAAATACAAGCGTTCCCGTTGAAGTCTATGGGCCAAAACGCGCGACAAACTGCCAAAAAAAAGCTCAAGAACTTGTTTTTGCGTCGGGCGTTTTTCAGCGCGTTCGAACGCGATGTAAAACGCGAAAATGTGAACCAGTCCCATAGGGAAGCATTGGTTTGCATCGGTTATGCGTTTTGCAGCGCGTTCGAACGCGCTGTAAAACGCGCAAGTGTGAACTTAGGGTTAGGCTAGGTTCACACCTGAGCGTTTTACAGCGCGTTCCTATGCGCTGTAAAACGCACAACAGGCAAGAACCAATGATTCCCTATGGGAATGGTTCTCACCTGGGCGTTTTACAGCACGTACGATCGCGCTGTAAAACGCCCGACGCTCAAACAAGTGCTTGAGCTTTTTTTTGGGCGTTTTGTCGCGCGTTCCCGCACATAGAAATTCGGGAACACGCGACAATGTGTGAACGCCAGTCTCTGTATGCGCGATTGTAAACGCCCGTACAATCGCGCATACAGAGCGCTTGTTTCAGAACGCTCAGGTCTGAACCCAGACTAAGAGTACATGCACATGTTCAGGATTCATGGGCGGAGAAGCCGTACTGAAATCCGCAGGTGTTTGCAGGCAAATCCGCGCGGTCAATCCACATCAATTGGTGTGGAATTTACAAAGTGAATGAAGAAAATCCGGTGAGGAAAAATAAAATTAAAATTGACATGCTGTGGATTTTAAAATCCGTGTGGGGGAAAAAAAATATCTGCATCGTGTACATTGAGAATTTCAAATTCTAATAGAATACAAGACCTACGGTGCGGGTCTTCCGCACTTAAATCCATGCAGATAATCCGCACGCAATTCTGATCGTGTGCATTTAGCCTTAGTGTCAACAGAAGGCAATAGTGCAAAAAGACAGAAGCTGACCGCTGTACAGAGAGAACTGCTGAACACCAAGAGAAGAAACGGGCTTCCAGTGGGACGCAGATTTCTTCTATTCCTCTGTAGAGATGTTTGTGCAATCCTTCATGTAGTAATCTATCTTCCTCTATGAAGTTTCAGCAGGAAATGTGGATAGAACCCTTACCGGCCGTGTTTCCTCTTCATCGGTAAATAGGAATCGAGGGCAGGAATAACTTCCCCAGGTTGGTGGAGGGTTGGACATGGTTTGCTTGTATGGAAATCTGAAACACCTTTTTTATTGTTAGGATGAGAAGTACATTTCATGTGTAAATGATTAACCAGTGTCTCCCCATGTGGATACCAGTCCTGCTTCTCTTGTCAGATTCATCCTCCAGCCGGAGGTCCATGCAGGTCCATACAGCCTAAGTTTACACCAAGCAGAGAGATTTGATGAATACATACATGTCGGTGCTGAAAGGAATTTGCTCTACACATAATGTTGGCATAGGTCTGCCTGTACATGTTGTACCATTTGGTTTACTGCATGCCTGTCCTAGCCCTGTAATCATCCCTCGTTGTATTGGTAACATGGCTGTGTTATGTCAAAAACGCCATGTAAAGCAGCTATATCTGCTGACTTGTTTCTTGAAGATTGCTTCAGAGTATTCGCAAGGCATAGAAAAATGAACGCCCTTTTGCAATATGGAATGCTTTAAAACAGTCTTCACATCTACATAAAAAAAATAGTGAAAACCGTTGCCTACGTCAGAGTACATTGCAGGGTTTAACAAGGACCTGTGGGCCCCATAACAAAACTTAGGCTGGTTCACACACCATCATGACCACTTTTGGTAGCATGAATATGGGAAAACAGTGCATATAGCAATGAATGATGGATAATGGCGGTTTGTCACAGTATCATGTGTCAAAATATATTGTCCCTGTGTGACTTGTGACCCCTATTACATAAGATGCTATATGTGTATCATCCCCCACCCCCTCCCCCATGACTGTGCATCATCCACAGATCACCATTGGTTCAAAATATTTTTTCTACTTGGAGTGCTGCCCTGAATTATCGTTATATATATTAATCTGCTCAGCTCCTCCTGCTGTGCGTACACCTGCAGTGTGTACTATTTTTTGGGTGACAAATCTTTTTTAAATAATTCTGATTATATGACATTTATTTTACTTTGAAAAGCTAAATACAAAATTCTTGTGCTTCCCTATTACCAGTGAGAAGTGCATTTCAGCACATCTAAATTGGCTGATCATCCTCCATATTGGCAGATCACACAGCAATCTGACTATCCAGCCCTAGGGGGATCTTTCTGAGAAGACCCAGAACTGTGCATATTCCTCCAGTAGACATGCTGCACATTATGCCAATCCAAGTGTGCATTGTGTATGGCAATTCATGGGAGATGATGTGTCCACCATAAGCAAAATAGCTGAAAGTGACCCAGCATTTTCTCAGGGAATCTGTACATCAGGGTATATTAGTGAGTGCACTTGCCACCAAGGCCATTGGGTGTACTCCTGTGGTAGCAGAGCCAACCTCGTTGTAAATGGTTGAGCAGAGGTCTGAAACGGTGCTTGGCCAAATCTCAATAAACGGGCCTTGTAGAATGGAGGAATGTTATCTCAGCCATGTATGGTCTGTGCTGGAGAAGAGGGGGACTTGCACTAATATATATATATATATATATATATATATATATATATATATATATATATATATATATATATATAATATAATATATAAATAATTATAATTATTATTTTTTTCTCTTGACCTGACAAGATGGCATGTTTTATGTCTAGAGAAGGTTTCAACTTCAACATAGACAGGGATTTTTTTTTTTTATCATAAAGGCATTGAGACTATGGAACTTTCAAGTTCAAGAAGGCCCTAAATGCCCTAATATGGGGTAATTGGCGACCACCTTCCTCATAAACTACTTGGTAGAATTATTGGTTGGACTTGATGGGCCTGTCATTTTTCAGCCTGGTCAAACAAATCTACAGCACCTGTAGAAACATATAACTGCTGTCCGTTTTCAAGGCCACGCGGCAGAGTTCTGGAAGCTCCTATGCTTAGGTAGAAAACCGTAATTAAAAAATAGTACAAACCACAATGTTTTTGTATGCATTTTCAGTGTTCTGTAGATTTGTCCTGATGTTGGTGGGATCTACGGAGTATGCATGATCCTGTGTTGATCAGTCTCTTCTTTTTATTTCAGGAAAGCTTCACATCCCAATCATGCAGTCGCCTGACTACAGGGGAGGATCACGTCTCTTCCTCCAGCCTCAGCCACAGAATGTCAGCAATATGCGATCACCAGGCTACGTACCTGGCAGAATTGTCCCATTACGTCCTCCACCTCCTCCAAAGAGTCAAGCAACAGCCAAATTTAATTCCTCTGGGCAGGAAGCGCATACAACATTTGGGTTTTCAGGAGATGGACAAAGCAATCACGCACAAGTTAGTCGCAAGAGAAGACACAAAAACACACTAATATGCTTTGCAATTTCCAGTCTGACTCTTTTCATCACGCTTGCCATTGTTTTAGGAATATCTTCTAAATATGCCCCTGATGGTAAGTGTGATAACTCATTCACATCCTCCGCATATCAAGAAAGCAGTTCAGATTTACAAAAGAAAGCTGACCGTGTTTGCACAATAAAAATGGGGATGTGACATCTGGAAATAACGTCATGGTTTTTATAAAAAAAATTTGGTGGGTTTTGTTAGAATTTTCATACCCCTAGCTATATTTATAACAAACATTTCTAAAATCCTGCAATTTTTTGCAAGCTTGTCACTAGGCCTAAAATGGACCATAGACACAATGGACAGGAGGGGACCTCACTGATTCCAGTTTGATCTGTTATGTTTGAATGCTTGTATGGGTCAAGGTGGCGCTCCTGTTCTGATGTGGAAATGGTGCACTGATCGTTATGACTCGCCCAATCATCAACCGTTAAAACGTATCTACTTCGAATGATCGGCACTCTGCATCTGGGATCACTCTGGATATACACTTTATTTATATATAAAAACTTCCCTTTTATGTGCAATAAAAATGGTGAAACAATACTGTAAATAAAATGGTCAAAAGTCTCTCTTGCCAGTGAAAAATCGCCACCATGGGAAAGTTCAGATGTGGAGTGAATGTGTCACGCCCCACAGAAATCAATTGGGACAAGACCTGTCGGCGGTATACCACTGCTGAGTGAGCGCCATCAATCAAGGGTGTATTATACAATATACAGAATAAGCACCCGATACAATATCCTAAAGAGACCAATAAAATAAGAATGTGGAGTGCTTCAGCAGCACAATTGGATAGCGTGATGTATCCAGGTTTATCCCGGGATAGTGAGTCTATGGACGAAATTGATTCATTTTGATTTGCATGCTTCATGTGCACATTTGTAAAAGTCTCTTGTTATTCATCCAAATTTGTATGTCTCTAATAGCCGGATCTCTATTTTTTTTATTTTTATTTTTTTCTATAGCCCAATATTGGTTAGTGAACCAGTTAGTGTACCACACAGTTGCACGATATGTTGGTTTATTACTCACTGTTGAGGAGCGGACCTGGGTATCGGTTGTAATGTCCCACATGTTGCGGAGCACTGTTAGGAAGCTGGGCCGAGTGTTTGTTGTGGCGTTCCACCTGTTACAAGGCACCTGTATGTCTTACCTCCATGTCTCCTAAGTAGTGAGTGTCATGCCCTTGTGCTTTCGGGTGGTGCAGAGAATCTGGTTGGCGTCCCACGTGTTCAGTGGATTGGAGTCCAACAGAAGGTCTGGTCGGCGTCCCACGTCTCGGATGGTTTGGTAGGGTTGTATTCTTTCCTTCTGTTATTCAAATAGTAACATAAGGATCCTGGAGTGCTTCTTCAGCCTTCACTGAAGGAGCACATTTAAAGCTCACTATCCCGGGATAAACCTGGATACATCACGGTATCCAATTGTGCTGCTGAAGCACTTCACATTCTTATTTTGTTGGTCTCTTTAGGATATTGTATCAGGTGCTTATTCTGTATATTGTATAATACACCGTTGATTGATGGCGCTCACTCAGCAGTGGTATACCGCCGACGGGTCTTGTCACAATTGATTTATGTGGAGTGTGACGCATTCACTCCACATCTGTGAACTTTTCCATGGCGGCGATTTTTCACTGCTAGGAGAGACTTTTGACCATTTTATTTACAGAATTATTTCACTATTTTTATTGCACATAAAGGGGAAGTTTTTATTTATAAAGTGTATATTCAGAGTGCCGATCTGTTATGTGCCTATAATGTAGTGGTGTGAGGAAGTTCTACTATTCTTGAGCTGCTGCTGATCTTCCCATTACTGTGCCCATGGAGAAGGCCATCAGTCATCGGTGGGTGGGCAGAGTAGGATAACAGCTCATCACTGGGAGGACTCTTCCCTACAATGCAATACCAGCTTTGCCGCTAATAAAGTTAATTTCTCAGAATGAACATTATAGGCACATATAACGGAGACGCTACAATCGCATGCTTGTCACTATTTGTAGTGACAGATTCCCTTTTAAGAGCTACAGAATTTTTGGTATCTGTATTAGTTGTTTGATAACTACTCTACTGTGTATTATGTCTCGCATCAGAAACCACAATGACTTTTTATGGTCAATCAGTAGTTGGTTTGAAGTTCTGTGATTAGACTTGAAGGTCCTGACTTGTTTCATTATAAATATATGTGTGTTTGATTAAAGTGGTTAAGGATATTTATGGCCTATCAAAAGGACAGACCACCAATATCAGATCAGTGAGGGTCCAACCTTGGGCAGCCCCGCTTATCAGCCACTCGAAAGTGTACCATGGCAGCGCCACTGTCTTTGTTTACCTTGTTCTGTCTGCAGCAGTGCAGGGTATTTCAGCTTTGACAAAGCTCCAATATCCTACACCACTTAAGTAGATGGCACGCAGGCCATGTCAACAGTGCCATCTTCAAGCAGCTGATCAGGGTGCCACAATCTGGTTTTATCTATCAGCCCACCACCGATCTGGTATTGAAGGCTTGTCTTGAGGAAAGGCAGTGCATATCCTAAACCTGGAAAACCCCTTTAATTTTTAACACTAAACCCGGACACCAGGTGTAACTTTTTTTTGCATGTCCTGGTTCTACCACTTATTATGGTTTAGGATAACAATGGGGAGGAGAACATAAACCGACTGCTCTTCTCTTGTCCCAACCCTACTTTACAAATCTTGATTTATATCCCTGACTGATTGTACTCTTGTGCACAATTCTTTTTAATTTTTTTTATTTTTTTTGCAAAGGTACAGGGAATCTTTGAAAAGAACTACTAGCAATACTTGCCTCAGTATACTTTTGTTGTGTCCTGCATTGCAACAAGGAAAGAGTCAGCTCTGCTTACCTTGACTTGAAGACGACAATAGGATTGGATGGGTTAAAATCAAGTCATGGGTTAACAACTTGAATTCAGAGCCTGCCTGATAGACCCAATGGGGAAAACTAGGATCCAAAAGGGAGATTTATCAAAACTGATGTATTGCCCATAGCAACTAATCAGCTTCCACCTTTCATTTTTAAGACCTCCTTTGTAAAATGAAAGGCGGAATCTTATAGGTTGCTATGGGCAACTACGCCAGTTTTTCTTTACGCCAGTTTTTTGGAGATAACCAAGGATGTGTCACATTTTAACTGGGCACTTAAAGTGGTTGTGCAAGAATGGGGGCAGGGGTACTGACAGACCATAGCATTCTGCCAGACCTGCAAGGGAAAGATGACTTACCTGTTCCCGGTGCTGGTAAGTTGTCTTCCTGCCCCTTCTGCTGGGCCAGCAAAGGGTTCTCCTATATGTGCACTACCCCTTTCATTTGTCAATGCCAATAACCATACAACTCTTGTCCCCGATAATTTTCCCATACAAAATATGCTGCTGATCACCTGTTTAATAAGCAACCTACTCATTTGTTCAGTGATCCGTAGTTTGCAGTTCAAAAAGTGAAATCTGTGGTAAATCCACAGAGGTTCTACACTGACATTTGCAACAAATTTTTCCTGCAGATGTAACCTGTCAGTCATTGACAGGCGGACTATATTCCCCTCGGGTACATGCTACTGGCATTAAAGAACCACTGCCATTCCCCCTGACTTGTCTTTCAAATAGATATTTGAGGGAATCTTTCACCAGTTTTATAGGTCTCTCTAGCAAAATGCTGGATCACTTTCATGGATCTAGACCTTTTTCTAAAATCTTGTATTGAACAGCTCCAGCCCATGCCAATGAGTCCCCATATTGATAAGCTCCTGGCATTCCCTGCCCACCTGCTGCTGATACTTTTGATATTTTTTTTTTCCCCATATGTAAGTCAGAGGCAGGTCGACGTGGAGAGCCTTAAGCTCATGAATATGAGGACTCATTGGCATTCGCTGGAGAAGTGGTTAGGATTTAAAAGTAAGGGCAGCAGAAAACTGGTGCCATTGCCTTTTTAAACCTCTTTTTTACTAATAAAGTAACATTTTTAGATGTGTAGTTTATACAGAAATTGGCATGTTCAGTTTCTGCATCATGTGACTTAGAGAGGACTAACCAGTCTGTCCTTCTACTTGTGTGTTCCCCTGGAAGTCAGTTTCTCTCCTTCCTGTGGAGATGGAAACTACAAGCAGAGCCTAGAGGAAGATCGTCATTTGCTATGTCTCCGCCCCTCAGCAGGTCTTCAGTCTTCCCACTATGGACCCCCACCTCCTCATTGGTTTCCCCACACTGTACAGTAGCCTTGCACAACACAATATTATACTGATAGAAAAAAAATTGCTGTTCTGTAAATGTCCAAGCGAAATCTGTATTATAAAGGTATACAGACAAACACCAGCATAGAGTGCTTAGAATCACTTATCTGAAAGGACCTTTTGACAAGTGACCAGATCAAGTCACATGGGGTTATGCTTTTCAGAAAAATGAAACAACAAGCAAATGCATGGATCTGGTAGCTGTCCTTTTTAATATTAGGAAATTAAAGGTAATAATTTAAAACAACTGTGGTGAAGTATGAGAACTGAGGTCACATGACCAAGTGACAGAATAAGGTCCTGTCAGGACGATTAGAATACAGACTGTCAGGAGGGGTGGAAAAAACATTATAGAGGAAATGCTCACTCTCCTTTACACTCTCCCCCTTAGGACAGCAATATTCTGGGGCTTGTAGGCTAGACTGGAGCACCATGGAAAGGAATTTTAACACAGCAGCAGCCATTTTTAATGAATATAGTAGAGAAAAGGAAGATAAAGATAGACCAGCACATGAAAAGCAGAAATTAGACTTGTAGGGATGAAGCAACATTAAGAACTGTGTTTCGCATACTTGTAGGAAGATATTTATATAGTAAATTCTCGGTAAGTCTGTGTCACTGTTATGCTGCTTTTTTTTTTTTTAGTAAAGACACATAAAAGATGGGACTGTTTCCCTTTTAACACGTTGTGTCAAGTTTAAGATTGCTACATCTGTATGTACTGGAACCCCTATTCAACATATTTAGTCATTTGAAAAAACTTGTTCACACATGCTGGGTTTTTTTTCACTGTCGATATTTTTACAGGATCTTTTTACAGTCATTTTCCACTACAGGATATTGCCTATTATGTAGTCTAACAAGAATACTAATGCCTTTTTGGCAACTTTTCCTATGTCATACAACAGATTCACAATAATCTCATAAAAGTCACATGTACAGTGCCTTGAAGTATTTGTAACTCTTGAACGTTTCCTTCACATTATACCCACAAGCTTTAATGTATTTTATTGGGATTTTATGTGATAGACCAACCCAAAGTAGCAAGTTGTGTGAAGAAAATGATAAATGGTTTTCAAATTTTTTAATAAATAAAAATCAGAAAAGTGTGGCGTGCATTTGTATTGAAGCCCCTGTACTCTGATACCGCTAAATGAAATCCAGTGTCACCATCTGCCTTTAGCAGTCACCTAATTAATAAAGACCACCTGTGTGTAATTTTTATTCTCAGTATAACTACAGCTGTTCTATGAAGTTCTCACAGGTTTGTTGGTGAACATTTGTGATCAAAAAGCATCATGAAAACCAAGGAACACACCAGACAGGTCAGGGATAAAATTCTGGAGAAGTGTAGGCAGGGTTAGATTATAAAATATATATAGCCCAAGCTCTAAACATCTCATGGAGCACTGTTCTATCCATGATCTGAAAATGGAAGAAGTATGACTCCACTTTAAACCTACCAACACATGGTCAGCCACTTAAACTGACAGCCCAGACAAGGAGAGCACTAATTCGAGAAGCAGCCAGGAGGCCTATGGTCACTCTGGAGGAGCAGCAGAGATCCAAAGCTCAGATGGGAGAATCTGTCCACAGGACAACTATTAGTTGTGTACTCCACAGAGCTGGCCTTTATGGAAGTGGCAAGAAAGCCATTTTTGAAAGTAAGCCATATGAAGTCCAGTTTGACACAAGCCATGTAGGGTACACGGCAAACATGTGTAAGAAGGTGCTCTGGTCAGATGAGACCAAAGTTGAACTTTTTGGCCTAAATGCAAAATGCTATGTGTGGTGGAAATTTAATACTGCACATCACCCTGAACACACCATCCCCACCGTGAAACGTGGTGGTGGCGGCGGCGGCAGGATGCTTTTCTTCATCAGGGACAAGGAAGCTGGTCAGAGTTGATGGGAAGATGGAGAGAGCTATATACAGGACAACCCTGGAGAAAAACCTGGTAGAGGCTGGAAAAGACTGGGTTCACCTTCCAGCAATCTGCCTGAGTTTGAGCTATTTTGCAAAGAATGTAAAAACATTTCAGCCTTTAGATGTAGTAGAGCTGGTAGAGACATACCCCAAAAGACTTGCAGCGAAAAATTGGTCCTACAAATTATTGACTCAGAGGGGCTGAATACAAATGTACGCCACACTTTTCAGATTTTTGTGTATTAAAAATTGTGAAAACCATGCATTCCTTTCTTTTCACTTCACACATACTTGCTAATTTTCGACTGTTAGATCGGCAGAGGTCCCACTGATTATAAAAATGAGGGGTATCCAAAGTGAACAAGGCAACAGATTGGGCATGTGCATTGCAACTCCATTCATCTGTATGGGACCTGTCAGAAATGCAGTAGTTGAGCGCTGTACTTTGCTGTCCCCAGCAGTCCCATAGAGATGCATAGAGTAACAGTGCGAATGCAAATTTATTTTTAGGGGACCCTGTAGTGGGGTCCAAGTAGTAGGACCTTCACTGATTTTACTAGGTAGGGGATAACTAGAATACCCCTATAATCAAATGTTATAACAAATGCAATAGCACTAATAGCCAATGTATTTGAGTTTTATAAGAGCACTTTATACATTAGTGATGCACACATTGCTTGGGGAGAACAATCATTTGTGCTGGCCTTCCTTGGTATACTGTCACTCTGTATTGGAGCCAGTATATGATAGTCAGCTGGCTTCACCAGCTTTACAAATTCCAAGGCATAACTGGAGTCAGACCTCCCAGGAGCAAGCCCAATATGATCAGAGCCTGTCACTTGGCCAGCTGATGTCCACATGGGTGTTGGAACAGTGCAGTGAAGTTTCTGTGTGTAGCACTTAGATTGGTCCAATCATATAAAAGGATTGTCAGCAGGATATTTCATATGAGACTGGGAACCTCTATATAATTAAAGCCACGCCAGAGGTGTGCTCTCTATGATTCATGCTCCCACACTCGCTCATGTTTCATTAGATCATCCAGATGGTTGCAATACACAGTTCATTTTTTTGCAAACCTCATGCTTTACAATTTAGAAGGATATCAGTTTGCAGAAGGGTAAGCTGACTACTAATGATTTCCATATTGGGCTTCTGTGTGTGCAAATCCACCCTTTCTGGCCCAGAATGGTGTGAAGTGCATCAGCCTCGCCTCTAATGTTTGACGGTTACTTCTGAGAATGGGCCACCACTACATAAAAGAATAGAAGTTGTTTAGGCTTCTTTCACACTGGCGTTAGGTTTGTCCGGCAGGAAACAGCAGCCCCGGCTCCATTCACTATAATGGGGACGGGCTGGAGATGCGGCTGCAGCAAGGCAAATATGCCAGAGGCGGCCGGACAGAAAATGCAGCACGCTGCGGTTTTTGCGTGGCCGCATCTCCAGCCCGCCCCCATTATAGTGAATGGGGCCGGGGCAGACTTCCGGCAGCACATATGTGCAAACGTTATTACGGATCCGATAGGCTGTTCTCCTGCCGGACAAGCCTAACGCGAGTGTGAAAGAAGCCTTAGCTTGCACTTAGGCAAAGGGAAATCTTTTGTTTTAACAGCTTTAGTAACTGGTACAGTTTGTAAGTTTATTCTCATTTTTATTCACCCCTTTTCTCTTTTTTTTTTTTTACTTTCTGATTGACCAGAAAATTGTCCAGATCAGAACTACTTTCTCAGTAACTGGAATCCTGGCCATGACCCAAATAGGAGAGTTGTCATCAGGAAAGGGGACCTTTTGCGTTTGCAGTCTGATGCCACAGTGCACTCTATAACCATAGAGGATGGAGGTGTGTACAGTATTACTATACGTGTTTGGAGTCGTCAGCTTTAAGCCTCATTCACATGCCAGTGTTTTGGTCAGTGATTTGGAGCTAAAACCAGTTGCGGCTATATACACAGAACAGGTGCAGATCTTTCCCTGATACCTTATGCCTGTGGAGGCTTCAATCCTGGTTTTGGCTCACAATCAATGATGGAAATCGTTGACCAAAACACTTATGAGTGAATGAGGCTTAATATTAGATGTGTATTGGCTAAACCTACCAAGTTTGGTGGGATCGGCTGACTAATGTGTATGGCAGCCTTCTGCCTCTTTCCTCTTCGGCCAATGTCGGGAGAGATGAGCATTGGTCATGTTGGATTTTATACATGTGATCCCTTTGTTCTTGGACAGATAAGGAGCAGTTAGAGGTGTCTGGCAGACGCTTTTTCCCCTCTCCACATTCATAGCATGTCTTGCCAGCCTGAGCCAAGCATGCATATGTAAGGGAGAATCGGGAAGGATTGTGTTGCCCAAACCGTTCTCATGTGTATGGCCTTATACAGCCAGACGTTATGAGATAATTTCTGATTTAAAGAGGTTGTCCAACAGTGGACAGTTGTTATCGATCTACTAGAATTGGGATTCCCAAGACCCTCGTTCCTCCTTATTGGACAATCTATTCTCAATATTATGCAGATATTTCAAATGTTCGTTGTTTTTCAGGTAAACTAGTCTTTGGTGACGATGCAAGCGGTTCAAAAAATATAACTCTTAGGACTCGTTTTATCCTAATAAAGGATGGTGGAGCGCTTCATATTGGAGCAGAGAAATGCAGCTACAAATCCAAAGCCAATATTATCCTATATGGTAGATCAGATGAAGAAGGCAGTGTGTCAATATTTGGGAAGAAGTTCATTGGTGTGTCACCTGGTGGAACACTGGAATTACACGGATCTGAAAAGCTGTCTTGGACCTTACTAACAAAATCTCTTGCGTCATCTGGACTTCCAGCAGGAGCATACAGCTTTGAACGTCTTTACTCTAGAGGTCTGAACGTGAGAGTTGTAGACCCAGAAACTGCTCAAGTATTGGCGTCTGAAAAATATGACACCTTCATTTCTGAAGTTGACAGCAAGAAGCTGCAGGATTTCCTCAATTCTCAACCACCGGGGCGTATTATTGCCATAGCAGTAGGTGACTCTGCGGAAAAAAAGTTGCTTCAGGAAACTCGCTTAACTATTCAGCGTCTTCTTGGTAGTAATCTTGTAAAAGGCTTGTCATATAGGTATTTGGACTTTACTGTCTATGCTGTCAAATTTAGCTTTATATCATGTAGTCAAGTGCATGTGGAATATTGTGTTTTTTATTCATTGCTTGGTGACAAACTTATTTAGATCTTCTAGCCTTTGTTTAGGGTCTGTCGTAAAATGAGGTTATCCCACGAAACCTATTTATCACCTATCCACAGGATAATTATAGTATATTAAGGGTAATTTTGGCGTCGGCACTGCTGCCTCTTTTTGGGGTGTACTTAGAATTGGAGTTCATGCGCTTCTCGTGCGATCCATAGGTGGTGCTCAGCAAAATAGACCAAGTTCATGTGTGATGTATAGAAGAAATACCTTTTCTGCTTGTTTATTCAAGTTTAAAACCTAGTTGCTGGTGCAGGCACTCACTCAGCTACAGGCGATGGCCATTTTGCGCGATCTGCGTTTCGTCTGGCCTCCCACGTGATGGTGTCAGCACCGTTACACAAATTGTTAAATGAAGACTGCTAAATCATTCTGCCTAGAGGCAGATTTATGATTAAATCTAGATATTTAAACATAGGAGGAGTAAAACATATAGTGAGACAGTTTCTCATGTAAAACACAGTTTTTGGTTTACGTTATATTCTGCCCATGTGGGAGATTTTATATAGGTAAAACCATAAGATGTTATATATGATTAAGAGAACATACAAAAATCAATTGACACAGGAATTAAATGAGAGGCACATAGAGGGGATGGTGACGTCCTCACATGTGCAGTAATAGAAATGGTGGGAGCACTAATAAATGGAGGAGATGGACATCGTGCATTACTTAAAAAAGAAGCCTCTTGGATAATTAAGACGAATGCAATGGGGCCTCTAGGCTTTAATGACAAGAATGATTTAGCAGTATTCATTTAACAATGTGTGTAACGGTGCTTTGTTTTTAAATATATGTTTGTGTATCGTTGTCATAGTAAAGACGTCAGACGTAGCATAAAGAGATGCGCGTGCTGACGTCATCACGTGGGAGGCCATACGAAGCGCGGATAGCACAAAATGGCCGTCGCCTGTAGCTTAGCGAGTGCCCGCACCAGCGACCATATTTTAAACTTGATAAACAAGCTGCAAAGGAATCTGGTGAGTGCCGCAAGTTTATTTCTTCTGTCCACAGGATAGGTAATTGTAGGCGGTCTGGCCATTCGGACCCCCATATATCCTGAGAACAACTGGACCCAGAATCCTTCTTATGAATGGAGCATTACTTGGCATGTTGGTCAGCCACCCTATTGCGCCTCTTTCACACGAGTGAGTGTTACGAGTATGTGCGATGCGTGAAGCAAATGCATAGCATCCGGACTGACCCATTCGTTTCAATGGGTCTGTATGTATGAGTCATTTTTCACGCATCATTTCTGCTATCAATTTGTAGCATGTTCTATGTTCTGCTTTTTTGACACAGCCCTGGCTTCATAGAAGTGAACGATGCTTGCGTGAAAAACGGAAGGCATTCAGATGCAAAGAAATGTAGTTTGGAATTCTTAATTTTTTTTTTTTTTTTTTTTTTTTTTTTTTACCACACGCGTAACATAAAGCATGAAAACTGAATGCAAACACAGACAAAACTGACTAAACTTGCGTGCAAAACCAACCATTTTTTTCTGAGCAGATCTAGACACAGTCCATATCATTGGTGTAAAAGATGCCTTAGGCCTCTTTCACACTTGCGTTGTCCGGATCCGTTGTGTACTCCATTTGCCGAAATTACACGCCAGATCCGGAAAAACGTCAGTGAACTGAAAGCATTTGAAGACTGATCCGTTCAGTGTTACTATGGCAGCCAGGACGCTATTAAAGTCCTGGTTGCCATAGTAGTAGTGGGGAGCGGGGGAGCAGTATACTTACAGTCCGTGCGGCTCCCGGGGCGCTCCAGAATGACGTCAGAGCGCCCCACGCGCATGGATGACGTGCCATGTGATCACGTCATCCATGTGCGTGGGGCGCCCTGACGTCACTCTGGAGCGCCCCGGGAGCTGCACGGACTGTAAGTCCGTAAGTAAGTATGCTGCTCCCCCGCTCCCCACTAAACTTTACCAGGGCTGCCAGGACTTTAGCGTCCTGGCAGCCATGGTAACCATTCAGAAAAAACTAAACGTCGGATCCGGCAATGCGCCGAAACAACGTTTAGCTTGAGGCTGGATCCGGATTAATGCCTTTCAATGGGCATTAATTCCGGATCCGGCCTTGCGGCAAGTGTTCAGGATTTTTGGCCGGAGCAAAAAGCGCAGCATGCTGCGGTATTTTCTCCGGCCAAAAAACGTTCCGTTCCGGAACTGAAGACATCCTGATGCATCCTGAACGGATTTCACTCCATTCAGAATGCATTAGGATAATCCTGATCAGGATTCTTCCGGCATAGAGCCCCGACGACGGAACTCTATGCCGGAAGAAAAGAACGCAAGTGTGAAAGAGGCCTTAACCTCTATAATACTGACGGAGTGCTGCCTACATCAGCAATACTGTTCCACTCAGAAGGGACTTGGGGACCCATTGTTCTCAAGATTTCTGGGGTCCACCCCTTCCTTCCCCCGCAATGCCATAATTATCATCTGTCCTGTGCATAGGTGATAAATGCTTTGTAGGATAACCCCCTTAGTACACCTTATAATACTCGGCCACTACATACCTAAAGCCATATTCAGATGGAGTGTATTTGTAGTACTGGTTCGGCATTGCGAACCCACAGCAGTTTGCAATACAAGTTTCTGTATCCACATACACACATAGTGATATGAAAGCCTGTAGCGGATCTCGCCATTTGCTCTTCGTAAGGTGATATGTATGGTGAATCTGTAGCATATATACAGCGACATCCATAGTAGGATTATTCCTCCACTTCTGCAGATCTCCCATGTATGACTACCTAGAATTTGGGCCATATAGCCTAGAGTGCCCAAAGGCACAGGGAATAACATTGGGTGTTCTCTCTGCTTTTCATTATCATGCCTGCATCCTATTATTAATTACAATAATATGATTAAAAATAATCCAAAACTAGTCATTCCAGCAATTATTAGCAACACACCAAAATGTTAACTTAAGTGTAGATGACCTCTCCTCCTTCATTAATAGCTGCTTGTATAATCTGCTTGCCCACGTTGGTCTTGTTCAGATGGGATGTAGTTCTGTGTATTGCAGGGGTGTGACATCCGTATTGTTTCTGTTTCTTCACATTTCCTTATAATATGCTTTTATGCACATCACTGGCTCCTCTTTCTACAGACAAGCTTGGGCTCTCGTCAGCGTCATCGGTGGTAGCAACACCTCGTGTAGTGAAAGTGCCAGAGACTACGAAAATCATAGCACGCAAGGAAAAGCAGAAGCCATGAAAGTTTTTACGACTTTGGATGGGCAGAAATTTTCTGTGAAGGCATACAGTGAATGGGATCTAGGTAAATCTTGTCGGTGTAACTTTTTTGGCTGGCCTCCAGGCTTCAAAAATGACTTGTTCAGGTGGATTAAAAATAACTGAAACCAAAATGACATTTTAGTCAAGCGTTTTCCCCACATTCTAATGTGATGGCATGCTGTTAGGATATGCTGTCACTTTCTGATCATTGAGAGGGGTTCATCCTCTGGAACCCCCACCAGTCCTGAAGAGGAGGAAACCGCAGTGCTGTTGTAGCACTGCATCTCCTTAAAGAGTAACTACAGTTTTTTACATTTTTCTTTTAAACTTTTCTAAATAGCCCCCAAATCATTTTTGTAATATACTTTTATTAATTAACAATGCGGTTTTTCATCTTAAAAAAAGGACCCAAAGTCCTGGATTTTACCACATCTTAAAATCATCATTCTGGTACAGCGCTGGCTGCCGTGGAGAACGTTGCACAGGACGGAGGACAGGTCGTTGCTCCTACCTGTACTCCCCTCAAGCGAATTCTGGCACAGCACATCCGTACCATGTACCAATGTGTTCTGCCAGGATTTGGCTAAGCAGAGCCGGCTCCTGCCTGTGCCCGCTTCTCTCAGCTCAAGGTTCCTCTACCGATGTGCTATAAAGAGCCTTGACAGGAGAGGTGCTGGCCCAGCTAAATCGTGGCAGAGCATATTGGTACAGGGTACAGTGTGCCAATGTGCTGGGCCAGAATTGAGCCAGGCTTGAGGGGAGCACAGGCAGAAGCGGCTCTCTCCACGGCAGCCAGAAATCCATACACCAGTACAGTGCTGACAAGCCAGCGCTGTACCAGAATGATGGTTTTAAGATGTGGTAAAATCCAGGAGTTTGGGGTCTTTTTTAAGATGGAGAACATCATAGTTAATAAAGTATATTACAAATATGATTTTGGGGCTATTTAGAACAGTTCACTTACTCTTTAATGTTTTTCTTTTCTCCTGCACAGTGGGGCCCTGACCGACTACAGAGCCAGTAAATGGATTTGTCCTACAGTCCCCTGCGCAGTCCGTCGGCCGGGAGCCCCGCTGTGCACAGAGAACTTACGAGGGGATGCAGTGCTAAACTCTTTACTCTGTGTGGTTGGGGGTCCACAAATAGACTTGTATGGGCTCATTTATCAAACTGGTGTAAAGTAGAGCTGGCTTGGTTGCTATGGGCAACTAAGCCAGTTCTACTTTACACCAGTTTAATAAATGACCCCCTTAGTGTTCTGTGCTAGTGTGTGTATCCTCACTCTTCTGTCTTCCCCCGATTACTATGTGGTCAAGCTCCAAAACAGTATACACCTCTATGGCTCATTGCCAATAGCTTGTTTAGCTGTACTCGTCAAGCTGTGAGTGCTACTCAGTGTAGACGTACCACTTGTATACGTTTCTGGGGTATGCACTCGCTTCTCCTGTTACACAGATTTATTTATTTTAGTATAATGTGTGAGATCTCTCCTCCATGAGTTTTCAGACCTCTTTAAGATCTATTTCCATGTTGTATCTCCTCCAGGTAAAGCCTTTTCTGGATTCACCATTGACGCTGTTGATGGTGTGGTGCTCAACCTCATGGATGATGTGCGCAGTTGGCAGCCAGGGGATCAAATAGTTGTTGCAAGCACCGACTACTCTATGCACCAAGCTGAAGAATTTACCCTCCTTCCCTGTCCAGAGTGTAATCAATTTCAAGTTAAAATGAAAGGTAAAATTAAACTTGTGTTTAGTCACCCGAATTGGTCCCGTCATCTATAAGCCCAAATACCTGTAAAGAAAACTGTGGCTCTATTTGGACACCCACTGCTGGATAAATATTTCCTAATAGGACATGCAGCAATGGGGTTACTGAAGCAGATAACTTTATTTAATTGGGGCTTTGTGAGGAAAGAATTTAGAGGGGGGCTAGTCACTGTATGAATAGATCTGTAACTTTCTAATATATTTTACCTTCCAGTTCCTCACTATTTTGAAGAAACATACTTGACATAATTGAGTATGAGGACCATTATTTTACATACATCAGGCTGCATACCAATATATAGTTAAAGGGGTTGTTAGAGCTAAAAGAAATGTCCTTGCCAGGCAGAAGTGGTCATAAAATAATACAAGAACATGTATTGTCTAAGATCACCCGCTGCCGCTCTGATCCACCATGGTTACAGATGACTATGCTTTACTGTGACATGCTGCAGGCGCGGTGAGGGAAAGACGCTCGCAGGTTGCCAGCTTCCTTACCGCGCCTGCGCCGAACGGGGTGAGATTTCACCAGAGCACAGGGCTAGCAGACAGATGTGAGCGCTGCCTGGCCCTGTCAATCAGGACTCGGAGGGAGACGACAAAGGTGGGAGAACGGAGCCCCCCCCCCCCCCCCCCCTCCTAGAGGCTATCTAGCATATTATAAAAGTCAGATTTCTGGCGTAAAGGGGGCATAAATACAAGTAGGAATAGACTAGTTAGGTTGAGCTGACATTAGCACATCGCTAATGACAGCTAGCTTAATAGGGTTAATTCTGGTGACAGAAGCCCTTTAATGCTGTACATCTGTTTAGCAGGGTTTTGTGAAGTTAATAAAAGATAACGGTCACTTTGTATGGGTAAAGGTTATCTGTATAATGTTTCCTGTCATGTGACTATAAGAAAATATCAGGAAAGACGTATTTATGCTGAGGTTGAAGCCCTTTCTCTCTGTTTTTGTACTTGCTAAGTGCTGTTTTGACAGTGCTCTCGATTTCCCCTTATTTTAACACTTGACACATCTGGAACACAAGATGTAAGGTTTGACCACAGGATGGCCATTATTCATCAAACTGCCATGTCTCATACTGCCCTGAATAGCCACCCTTCTGATTTCTCCAAAGTAAAAAACAGTATTTGCCATGTGACAGCCATATGATGTGACCAGTTACCATAAATGTAGTTTCTTTCCCAGTTTCCTTGGGGGACACAGAAGACCTTGGGTATAGCTCATCTCCATAGGAGGCGTGACACTAAGTAAGAACTGTTAAGCCCCTCCTCCACAGCTATACCCTCAGCCTGGAGAGAGAGACTGCCAGTTTTTGCTTAGTGTCCAAGGAGGCAAGACACTCCCTGCTCTGCAGGGCTCTTTTCTCCTTGTTTAATTTTTGATTTTTACTTTTTCTTTTCTTTTTGTTCCAGATCATCAGGGACAACAGAGACGCACTAGACCTCTCTGTTTCTCCCGGGGTCGAGCTGCGCCAGTGCCGGTCACCCGCACTGCTGCCTCCCCCACAGAAGGCAAGGAGGACCAGGGCAGCCCAGCTCCCCTGTATCCCGCCAGCGCAAGGGTCGCCCGCACGCCAAGCCCCTCTTCCAGCGTCCTGCCACTACGGTGCCAGTAGCTGAAGGGGCGACCCTGCTGGAATGGACCGAGGGTGAAGACGGCTATGGTGAGAGATTGGCTTCTCCAGCCCTACGTCCCCCCCCCCCCCCCCCCCTTTCCACCACCACCACCCCCCGGTCTCCTGCGGGCCTGACCCCCATACTGTGCCTCTCTGAACAGCTTTCACAGCTGTGAGGGTGAATGCCTTGCCTCTGATGGCAGAGGTCATGAGTTCGAATCCCTGGACAAACCTTAACCCTTCCACTGCTGGATCTAGGCTGGCCCCTGGGGTGTCGCAGGGCGGCAATCTGCTCCCTGCTCCCCCCCCCCCCCCCCCCTGGCCCCCATAGGACAGGCAGCTGCTGTCCCCCTTTATCTTTTGATGTCCCGCCGGTATATAATACTGCGCGGGCACCCGATCTCAGGGTCCCCCCATCTCCTTACCGGAGCGTTGCTCAGGGCCTGGGGGCCCGCTCCTGACAGACCTCGCCTCCGGCCGGCATGGACAGTCCGGTGCGGCCGGGCGCCGCAATGACCTGCGGGGCCGCAATTCCGGCACTCCATTTGGGCCCCTGACTCTTCTGGCCTGCGGGGTGGCCTCCCGCGGCCGGTTTAATGCGCCGCTCCGCCTCAGTCCCGGCGGTATATAATACTATGCGGCCCCGGTCGGCCGGGCGCCGCACAAATTTAGGCCCCCGGCTTTACGGCCTACTAGGCCGCGAAATTCTGGCCTTTGTTGGAGGGGGCGGGTACTTCTCCCGGCGCGAATTCTTCCCGCCTGGGGCTTCCTCCGCCCCAGTGGATCACAGCGCCGGCCCCCAGGCCGGCTCCCTGTTAACACTTTGGGTGCAGGCCGGCTCCCAATGGGCCTGTATGATTGGCCACCCCTTTTTTTCTTGCCTCAAGAGAATCTGTGCCCCTATTTGGTGGTTCCCCTTTAGCCTCAGAGAGGCTGTTTTAAAAATAAAAAATAAATAAATAAATAAAATAAAGAAATAGATAAAATATGAAATAATAATGAATAAACAGATGTCTAACAGATTCTTGTGGGCTGCGCAGGACGCTGCAGCCTCATCGCAGTAGTGCTGCCTGTCTGCATGCCCCCCTTCCATAGGCGGCATGGTTTCGCGCTCCCAGCCTGCGTCGCTGCCAGGTGCATTTCCCCTTTTAGGCGGTTTCTTGCCCTCTCCCGGGATGCAGCGCGGGCCAAGTGCATGCGGTCAGTTCTGTAGGCAGCATTCGTCACCCTCTCCAGGTATGGTGCCTGCCATGGGTATGACCCCCCCCCTCCTAGGCGGGATACTGCACTCTCCCTGGCTGCGGGCTGGCCCTGTGTATGACCCACCTTCTTAGGCGGATTGCTGCAGTTTCACCGGATACGGTGCTGGCCATGTGCGCGACCCCCTTCCATAGGCGGAACGCTGCACTCTCACTGGATTCGCTGCCAGCCGTGTGCGTGACCCCCTTCCATAGGCGGAATACTGCACTCTCACCGGATACGGTGCTGGCCATGTGCACGTCCCCCTTCCATAGGCGGAACGCTGCATTCTCACTGGATTCGCTGCCGGCCGTGTGCGTGACCCCCTTCCATAGGCGGAATACTGCACCCTCACCGGATACGGTACTGGCCATGTGCACGTCCCCCTTCCATTGGCGGAACGCAGCACTCTCGCTGGATTCGCGGTCGACCATTTGCGTGACCCCCTTCCATTGGCGGAACGCTATACTCTCACTGGTTTTGTTGCCGATCATGTGCATGTCCCCCCTTTTTCTTAGGCGGAAATCTGCACTCTCACCGGATGCGGTACTGGCCAGGTGCACGACACGCTTCCATAGGCGGAACGCTGCACTTTCACTGGATTCGCGGCTGGCCATGGGCATGACCCCCTTCCATAGGTGGTATGCTGCACTCTCATTGGATTCGCTGCCGGCCTTGGGCACGCCTCCTTCCCTCAGGCGGCATACATACACTCCCTCTGTCTGTGGTTGTTCTCTCGCCGGTGCGTTGCTGGCCATGTGCATGAACCCCTTCCATGGCGGGGTGCTTGCACTCTCGCTGGATCCGCTGTCGGCCATATGCATGGCCCCTCTTCCGTGGGCGGTGTACGCACTCTCACTGGATTCGCTGCCGGCCATGGGCATGCCTCCCTTCCTCAGGCGACATACACACTTTCTCACTGACTGTGTTTGTCTCTCGCCAGTACGTTGCTGGCTATGTGCATGATTCCCGTACATGGCAGGGTGCTCTCACTCTCCCTGGATGAGATGCTGCCCCCCCCCCCCCTTTTTTTCCGGGCGGCATACTGCACTCTAGCCGGATACGTTGCTGGCCATGAGCATGGCCTCTAACATGGGTGGAACGCTTGCACTCCCATTGGATTCGGTGCTGGCCTTGTGCGTGACCACCCCATTCCATGGGCGGACTTTTGCACGCTCATGAGATTCACGGCTGTCCTTGTACGTGCTGTGCTGGACTTGTACATGTCCCCTTCGTTGGCGGAGTGGTTGCACTCTCACAAAGTTCGGTGTTGGGGGAATTATTGCACGCTCTCTTAATGCTAGGATCACCCTGTGCATGTCCCCCTTTCACTAGGTGGACCTCCTGCTGGATTATATGGTATGTCCTATGTCTCTGGAGTAGGTACGGCCTTAGGCGTCATCCCCTTTTTGGGGTGGGCCTTTGCACTCTTGCCGACTGCAGTTTGCCAGGTACATTCCCCCCTTTCGGGGCGGACTGCTTACGTTCCATCGCGTGCCATGCTAGGCTTGTGCATAACTCCCTTTCAGGTTGCACTTTGCACTTCCATAGATGCTGGGGCACTCTGTGGCTGGCCCTCTTCTCTGAGTGGCTTTTTTGCAGGGAGCGGCCGTTCTTGTGCGTTGTTTGGGCCGTTTATGCCTTCTCCTCCCGTAGGTGGGTTGGCCTTCTCACTGCTTACGGGGCTGCTCGTACGTATGCCTCCCCTCCTTCCTGCGACATCCCTTTGTTCTCTTGGGTTACTTGCCGCAAGCCTTGCACTCGTCTCTACAGAGATCGTTCTGTCCACCTGACCTGGAGGGCTCTATGCTCTCTACTGCACCGAGCTGGGTGGTACTCATTCATTTCGTTGGCCCTTCCCCCCGGGAAGTGTTCGTGGTTCCTAGATGCGTGCTGTTGTCTGCAGCGCCCCTCGGATTCTTCGTTGGCTCTGTCGGGACTATGGTTCCTTCGCCTACTACCATTTCCTCCTCTTCGGATGCAGTGTGGTATGAGTCCTTCCTCTTGGCGCCCTCTACGCTTCGGTCTGATCTGCTACCAGGTTCGGGCCACTCTTCTCGGGAAGATCACCCAACTTCTCTTGGATGCTCGATTACCCAGGTCCGGAGGACCTCCACCTTGGGTTCTTCAGGGTATTTGCCTTCTGCGAGGCGATGAACCGGGCGTCTCACAGTGTAGCAGGGTTCTGCTTTTGGGCTGTCCTATGGCTTCCCTGCTGCCCACTCCTCCTTTCGGTTGGAGGGTGTGATGCCGGCCTCTGTCTCGACTACCTTGTCTCGCCGGCTCTGTTTGGCTCCCCGTTCGGTACAGATCACTCCGATGTGGCTTCTGCCCCGGCCAGGCTTCAGAGGCTGTTCCTTCACTGTCCTCCCCTCTGGGGGGAGCATGGTTGTTCATGTGGATGGTTCCGGTGTTCCTTTGGTCTCGTACTGTCTCCCTTGTTCACACTGGCTGTATTAGCTGTGTGCCTCTTGCTGGGTCTACCGCGTTCTGTCCTCCCGCTGGGTGCAGATTGCGCTTTCCATTCTAGGCTATGGTCCTGTTGTAGACTTACCTTCTGGTAACTTGGGGGGACTGCCCTTCGGTCCAGATCGTCCTTAGATCTCCCACACCAGGACTGTAGATAGTCTTCCTGTGATGGCTACATCAGCATGGACTTTAGCCTGTCTTGTCCTGGCATCTGGCGGCTGCTGGGCGGACCCTTCGGTTCCCTTCCGTCTGTCCTTCTGCTCCCCCACTCCGGGTGGATACGGGACAACGTTGCTCGGAGGCCGACGGGACCAGTTTTGCCGACCCTTCTGCCCGTGTTACTGGTCTGCGCCTGGTCACATTGGGTTTTTACCAGCTTGCCCAGGTGACTCCAGCGGGCTCGCTACTGTTCGCTCCTGGCTGTGTTTCGTCCAGGATCTGTCGTTGGACTTAGGGTTTTTTTGTCTGGGTGTCTGTGGGTAGCTGGGCATTCCCCACTCTGCCCTTCTCCCCCCCCCCCCCCCCCCCCATGGTTCTGTCTTTCTCCAGTCCGGCCTGGACCTGGGACTGGGACTCTTTTGCTTGAAGTGTCAAGTGTCGGCGCTGTCCTTCCTCTTCCAGCGTTCCCCGGCCCTCGGGGCCTGTCCAGACCTTCTTCCTCGGAGTGGCTCTTTGGTTCCTCTGTACTGTCCTCCGGTACCGCCCTGGGAGCTGCATGCTGAGTTCTCGGCGCTCCGATCCTTCCCTTGGAGCCGTTACAGAAGTTCTCTCTACCTCTTCTGTCCTGTACGGTTGTTTCCGTAGCCGTCGTGTCTCGGACGGGTGCCTGAATGGCGGCCCTTCTTGTTCCGAGCCTTCTGTCTTTCCCCAGGTCAGGGCTGTTCTACATCCCATGTCTTCCTTCCTTCTGAAGGTGGTGTTTGCCTATATGTTGTTTGGGCTTTGCAGTTTTGGTTGGAGATCTCCGACTCTTGTCGACGTTCGGTCTCTTGTGTTTCCAGGCGGTCCGTGCTTAGGGTTGACTGCCTCCGGGATGGCTTTTCTCAGCTTTATCAGTTTGGCTATTGCTGAGGTTGCCGCACCAGGGGCAGGGGTCTGCCTTTTGATGTCACCATTCATTTCACCAGAGCGGTCGGTGCCTCCTGGGCCGGAGGCATTGGGCTTCGGCCATGCATTTGGGCAAGGCGGCCACTGGTCTTCCTTGCACGCCTTACCGAGTTCTGCAGGGGGCTTACTCTGGCTTCTGCGGATGCTGCCTTGGCCCGCCTGGGTGTGCGGGCGGCGGTTCCTGGATGCCTTCGGGTGCTTCGCCTTGGTGCTGTGGTCCCTCCCCTTTTGGACTGCTTTTGAACGTCCCAAGGTCTTCTGTGTCCCCCAAGGAAACTGGGCGAGAAAACGAGATTTTTGTATAACTTACCAGTAAAATCTCTTTCTCGCTCTTTCCTTGGGGGACACAGCACCCACCCATTCATTTGTTTTTCTCTACACGGTTTCCGAGTTTGTGTTACCCGTTGGGTAGTTGGCTTGTTGGTTCCACTTTTGGACTTTGCCTTTTTTCACTACTTGGACACGCAACTGGCAGTCTCTCTCTCCAGGCTGAGGGTATAGCTGTGGAGGAGGGGCTTAACAGTTCTTACTTAGTGTCACGCCTCCTATGGAGATGAGCTATACCCAAGGTCTTCTGTGTCCCCCAAGGAAAGAGCGAGAAAGAGATTTTACTGGTAAGTTATACAAAAATCTTGTTTTTGGGCTACAAAGAGGAGCCGTAGTTTAGTATGTATCTTTGTTTCACTGATGACCATTTGTGTTCCTGGAAAATACAGTGTTATCTATTGCCATGTGTAGTTTTCTTTGCATATTGGAGTAATTTCCCACGAAGAAATGTTGTAGATATAAGGATTTGTACTTCTTGGATTTAGAAACACCCATGTATTTCCATATGGGAGAAATCACAGAAGGTTTGGACATGAGGGCTGAAGTGGGAGTCCTTACAAGGAACATTGTCATCCAAGGAGAAATGGAGAAGACTTGTTATGGGAATAATCAATGCCAGTTCTTCAATTTTGATACCTTTGGAGGGCATATTAAGGTATGGCAGTACTATTATGTTTTTACTTTTTGGGGAACAGTAATACAGTGCGTCTAAATTTTAAAGTGAATATTGAAAAAGTATCCAAAGAACTTTCATGGAATACAACCATGCAGGATTGATTAGAATGCCATCTGCTTGATTTAGGACGCTTTTACACGTGCAGTTTGAGTAGTGGTTACTGCTGTTTGCCGGGCTGTACCAGGAAGTGCCACTTCAAGCAAAGGCGATATCCAGGGTGCAGCCCAGTAATCGGTGGTAAGAGCAGTGCAGTACCCCCGGCATAATCCACATGTCAACTAGCACTCTTGGCCTTGTCTTGAATTGGTTAAAAAGCCTGTGTCACCAAGGTCAACGCTATTAAACCTGGCATACTGCCTTGTAAGCTTGATCATGGTGACTAAAACAGACTATGGTGACTATGCAGTTGCAGAGAAATTCTTTTAGTTATATGCAAAGCTCGGAGCACCGACGGGTTGCCCTAGCCCCTTGGATCACCACTTCACCTCCACCACTTTCCGCTGCTACTCCCCCTCCCAGTGAGATTGACAGGGTCAAGCATCCTCACTTCTTCAATACCTGTCTCTAAAATCTCGTGCAGGTGCCGGTGGCAGTACCATGAGTGCATGTGCAGGGAAGATCTCAGAGCAGGGACAACTGCAAGAGATCTTCACTGCATCAGTGAAATATTTCAGGGCCAGGCATCGGAGACGTGAGGATGCCTGACCCTGTCAATCTTACTGGGAGGGGGAGAGGCGGAAGGGAAGCAGTGCACCCAGGCTCTAGGCCAGGCCCTTGGTGCTCTGAAAGCCCCAATAACATATAACTAAAATGAAAGAATTTCACTGCATTGGTAATATTGATTTTAAAAAGAAATGGCCCATTTTAGTCATTATGATCAACCCAACCAAGCAATTTAATGACACCTTACACTTAGTTATCCGTTGCTTCTTTCTGGGTGCAGAAGTGCACTGAGGGTGGCCCCAAGTCACTGTGTGCCCATTTGTTCCTTCTGCTTTTTCTGCCAACCTTTCCCTCTCCTCCTTGATTAACAGAGACATGTTTCTGCTTTACCATGTCACCTGGCACTGCCAGTCCAAAAAGGATCGGGAGATGCTGGCAGAGGAATCAGGAGGAGTGGGGGTGCACAGAGTTGTTTGGGCCCCCCCCTTAGTGCACTTAATTGCTAATTTACATATGGATTATGTAAAGAAGGAACTGATCACTAAGTGAAATGTATCATTTTATACAGCTAAACTAGCTCTACAAGGGCTTGTGGCTGCTTCAGCAATTAATTTTCTGGTCACAGATTGCTTTTAATGAGAGGTTTATCCTGTCTAAATCATAGTAAAAGTATCCTTTAGAAAGAGTGTTTAAATACATCAGAATTACAGGATCACAGTGGCTCAGATTGCATGATAATTCTTGTGCATTTATAAAACTGCCTGTCTAGCAGTTTAAAGGAGTATTGCCATCTGGGACATTGAAGGCATATCGCTAGTCCCACCTCTGGGACCACCCCTATCTCCGTCAATCCAGTCAGATATTAAATTTATCAACTAAACCCTTACAGGCAGAAGAAATGAAGCTGCTTGGTAGGAGCCTCTCCTTTGTACCAGCGCCATCATTTAATTTGTTTAATTGGGTGAAAGATCTTAATTTATTTGCAAGGAAGCTGAGATGGCGGAAACGCTTTCGGCTCTTGAATAAAAGAAAAAGTAAGGAACTGGGTATCCCAGTAGACGTTTTGCAGGATGGGCGTCTCCTATATAGTCTACTCTAGGGTAAAGTGTCCCTCAAGAAGGAAAAGGCCCGCTTACGGCACCAAAAAACCAAAGTTGTCGCATGCCACCAATGGGAGACCCCTCTTGCATAGACGTCTTTGTGAAGCAGGTTTCCTGTGAGTTAGAAAACCTGACACTCAATAAATGTAAATTTAATTGTACAAAGGCTGAGTTTAAGGCCCTGTCTTCTTTCGAAAGAAATAAAGAGCTAGTTATCAAACCCTCAGATAAGGGAGGTAACATTGTCCCCATGGACTCGGCGCAATATAAGGGAATGTGTTTTGACGCTTTTACAGTATATCAAAAGAAATTGATGACTATCTTGCGGGCAGCCAAAAGTGATGGTTTAATTTCAGACCATGAGTTTAATTTTTATCCAATGTAAACATCCTACAGTGGCGACCTTTTACAGTTTACCAAAGGTCCACAAAGGGACTACCCCGTTAAAGTGGCGTCCAATTGTGTCAGACATTAATAGCATGAGCCAAAATGCTGGAATTTACATTGACTCAATTTTGGCCCCCCTTTGTGAAGACCCTGCCCTCCTATGTTTGGGACACAGGGGACCTGCTGGGTCCCTTAGAGAGAGTCTTTCTTGAGGAGGAAGCACTGCTGGGGTCAATTGACGTTGAGACCCTGTACTTTTCGATCCCACATCATCAGGGGATGAGGGCAGTGGCGGAAAACACGAGATGTGGCTGGCAGATATAGACTTGCCAAATTTATATAGAGGCTGGTGCCTCTACATAACTCAAGGGCTTAATAAATGACCCCCATAGTGTAGTAGATTGCTCCACTTAACAGAAAATAACTACGTATTAGTCAGTTTGCCTTGACGTTGTAACTCTAGCTCCTCACTCCTGGCCTCAGTGCTGTGTTTTATTAGATTGGGCACATGTGGCTATAAACACCTACTTGTGACTATAGTTTGGGACTAGGCACTCCTAATGGAATCCTCCATAAATAGCAGTACGCCTTCTAATTATTAGCTGCTGAAGCTTCTCTTTCATGTGCATTCGTACCGACGCCTTATGTAATAATATGCATTTTCTTTTGTAGATATTACAGAACTTCACCTCTGTTCATTTCTCCAATGTTGAGCTGAAACACATGGGTCAGCAAGTAATGGGCAGCTACCCTGTGCACTTTCACGTGTGTGGGGATGTTGATGAAATGGGAGGCTACAACCCTGGCACCTATGTGGACGGCCTGTCGATTCATCATAGCTTTTCCAGATGTGTGACCGTCCATGCGACCAATGGCTTGTTGGTATGTACAGTTTGAATTACTCTCACATCTGACATTCATATTGATTCAGACAAGATACCAGACATCCCCTCTTCCTGTAAGGGTCCATTCACACGTCCGTTTTTTCTTTCCTGATCTGTTCCGTTTTTTGCGGAACAGATCTGGACCAGATCTGGACCCATTCATTTTCAATGGGCCCTGAAAAAAATCAGACAGCACAATGTGTGCTCTCCGTTTCCGTTGTTCCGTTCCGCATGTCCGAAAAAATATAAAACATGTCCTATTCTTTTCCGCAAAAATCGGATCCTGGTACAATACAAAGTCAATGGATCCGCAAAAAACGGAAGACATTTGTATGTCGTTACGTATGTCATCCGTTTTATGCGGATTCCATTCCTGGAAATAAAATCCTGCAAACAGAAACTTTTTTTTTTTTTTCAATTTTTTTTCAAAGAAATCCAAACAACTTTATTTGCTTATTGAAATTTATACATGTTTCCGTTTTTTGCGGATCCGCAAAAAACGGATGACATATGGAAACATTTTCAGGAACAACGGATCTGCAAAAAACTGACCGAAATTCGGGATATAGAAAAATACCGACGTGTGAATGTAGCCTAATGCTGCATAATTTGGTGCTGACTCTGTGCCAGAAACCGCGCAGAGGCAGCTCGGAAACATAAGCCCATTGTTTTCCATGAGAGGACATGGTGTATGGCCGCAACTGGCCCAATTAAGGACATGTCCTTTCTTGAAACCGTTGCAGCCATAAACTGCACATGCATGAATGGCAGTGCTGCCTCTCATTGAAAACAATAGGAGGCAGATACTGCGCGGCTGGCCAGCAATTTTTATTTATTTTTTGGTACAGAATCCATGCCAAATTCTGTTTGACCGTGTTAATGGCCCCACAGGAAAGATAATAAATGTCTAATCACTGTGCCTCACACTGATCACTAGAAGGGGGTCCCTAGCTCCCATCTAGCTCCTTGCGAGATCACAGTGAGGAGGCGTTTGAATGGACTGGCATACAGGCATGGACCCTGCCTCTCTGTACAGTGCCAATGGGTATGATGAAAACGGCAGAGCACTGTACTGTCTCCGTCGGTCCCATACATTTTGAATGACGCAGCACTATCCATGCTCAACCAGTAGTCCATTCAAACATGAGACCTCCATTCTAGGTATTAGTGGGGGATACAGCAGTGGGGCCCCCAGTGATGAGACATTTATCACCTATCCTGTGGATAGGTCATTCTGTGTGGAGTAATGGGGTCCTCTGGACCCCCCTTCTAGTGATCAGTGGTGTCTCTGTGATCAGACGTTGATCAGCAGTCCTTTGGATGGTTTATAAATGTCTTTTGTGGCAATGTCCTTTAATTTGGTGGATTTGCCGTCCAAAATAGTTGACTACCTTTTAAAACGTCTCCAGCTTTCCCCAAAATGGACTGAACTAAAAAATAACAACGCTTTTCTCCAAACAGAACCAAGACCTTGCTGAATTCTTCAGTAAACACTGTGAATGATTTACTAAAGTTACTTTTCATAACTAAGACTTGCCAAATTTAAAAACTGTTGCAAAATCCTTACTAAGAGAACCATCAGACTTATTTGATTGCCATGCAAAGCTTTCCGGTAATTTCTTGGAACATAATCAGACCTTGAAGTCAAACTGTTTCCAGTCTACCCAGTTTCAGTATTGGGGCTGTATGTTTAGGACATTTTGGGGGGACAATGCAGTGGAGCATGTGGTTACTGTAAAGACTACCCTTCTAGACATCCCTCTGCAGATGATTAGCCAATTCTTTTAAAAATCATACAATGTGATTTCCTTATTTTATTTTATTTTTTATTCTGTCTCTCAGAGTGGGAATGCACCTACCATGTGATTTTCAGACCCCTCCATAATTTCTAAGTGGGAGAACTTGCGAAATCGCAGGTTGTTCAACTACTTCTGTTTCTCACTGTATATCGGTAATGGAAAAACTGACATGACTGTATGGCACTGGCCTCAGAGGAGTTAAATTCTGGTGGAGAGGCCATACAAATTTGTGTGTGCAATCGCGGACAGGAATAGGCATTTTCTATCAAGTTCCGGCGATGTGCGGTCCGCAAAATGCGGAATGCACATCGCCGATGTCCGTGTTTTGCGGATCTACAAAACACACACGGACGTGTGAATGGACCCTTATAGTGAGAGAGCATGGCCACCACTGCTGGATTGCAAGGTGGTCTTAACCCCTGGAAACGAGCAGTGTATAATGTGATGGAAAAATGAATCAAGCCAGCAAAAGAGGCAATATGGACAATTACAATACATTAATAAGGGCCTTTTATTAACTTTCTCTACATGATAAATGCCATTTGCTCAAGTCAGACAATCCCTTTAAAGCCCAAAATATGCTGAGGAACACTCCAGGAAAAGGGATCCACCTAGTGCAGGGCCACAGCAGAATACAGTCACATGAAATGTACCTCACCCTATATAATTTATGTATTCTGTGTCAGTATATTGTTTGACATTAATCTAGCTATATAGACGTAAACGCACATTTTCTGATTTTGTCCAGATAAAGAACACAATTGGCTATGACACGCTGGGGCATTGTTTCTTTCTGGAAGATGGCATAGAACAACGGAATATTTTGTTTCACAACCTTGGACTCGTTACCAAGCCAGGCACTTTATTACCTACAGACCGAAATATTACCGTGTGCCCAGCCATGAGGGAAAAAGTGTATGGAAACTACGTTCCTAATCCAGCCACTGACTGCATGTAAGTATTTGGCAGTGTGACCCCCTATTTTCATGTCGGCTTGTGACACTAGAATGTAAGGAAATGTTTGATGGAATCCATGGTGCAGTAACATTGCCGTCCATGTACATGTGCGAGCTCCCTTTTGCTGGCTGTATACAAAAGTCAGTCACTCCCTGACAGCTGAATGTGTATAAGGCCATTTGATCAACAAGGGAACGGGTTGGATTTCAATATGCCTGAGTAAAGGCGGGTTTAGGCACTCTGATGTACAGCCGTTGTCGGGAAGGAAGCATTCCTCCTGGACAGTCGGATGCTCGTTCAGTAAAGGAGACAGCTGCATTCACATGCAGAGACCCCCTGCGATCATCCTCATACATAATCATTGTTTCTGGGCAGCAGATCCCTAACCCGCTGCCCAGGAATGATTAATGGAGTGCCTGCACAAGCAACAGGTTCACCCAATGAATGAGCATTTTGCTCGTTCATCTGGTGATCGGCGGCACATTTAGATGGGCAGATTGTTGGGAACTATATATGACCATTCTATTTCTTGTGTCTGCTATTTTTTAGCAGTTTTCCTCTCTGCAGCCTGTAATTCTCCGCTCCCCCAGAGCTAGTGCCTGCCCATAGAGTACACATGGAGACGGTAATTCTGCTCCCTAACTCACCCGCTCAGAATCCCCTTATACCATATAGGATGTTGGAGATGTTCTGAGCAGTTATATGACTAAGCACTTGGGGTGAGATATGGCTACAGCAGTGTCTGTCTGTGTTTCTCTGCTTCTCTCTCACTGAAAGTCACTCCTTCACCCCCTCCCGTCTTCATTAATTGGTATGGATGCTTATAATCTCATCCTTCATGTCTTTAATGAAGCGTCAACCAACTTGCTATATTGTCGTGCCTGTGTCAGAGGACCCTTACTCCTATCCCCAGAATAGGTCATCAATATCTAATCGGTGGGGGTTCTGATATCGGACACCCCCTCTGATTAGCTGTTGGAGGAGGCAGCAGCTCTCTGAGTGCTACAGCCTCTTCCTAGGCCATTGACATCACGTATCTGCAGGTCAGTCCAGTTCAAGTGAAAGGGCCTAGGCTGCAATATCAAGTTGTGCTTGTTAACCTGTGAGGAGGCTGCGCTGCCCAGCAGAGCGCCGAGACCTCTCCTAACAGCTCATCTGTGGTGGTCAGACCACCGCTGATCTGATATTGATGACCTGTCCCGAGGTTAGGTGATCAGTATTTTACTCCCAGAAAACTCTCTTAAAAGTTTGTTGGCAACACTGGTAGGGCATCGGGTAATCTTTTCGGCCATTTCAGGCTGGAGATAGTAATCCTACTGAATAGCACTTCTGTCTGACGAGAAGTACTGCTTATCTCTATCCTGAGACCCCCTATACATATGCGTGCCTCTTATTGGAAACTCTTTGAGATTTACATAGTAGACCTTCACATACTTCTGAATCCTTTGGTGGTTGGATGATGAGTGGGCGATCCTGACGCTTACATCTGCACCGCCTCTGCCCCCTGCATTTTCTTTAATTCCATTGCCTCTAGCAGGCGTGTTGACCTTTTAGCCCTTGCTTTCATTTTTTTTCTTCATTTTGAATGTGTATACTTGTCAGTTTTCCTATTGTTCTGTTTGATTTATTAGTTTGGGGCTTAAGTAAAATGACCTTTAGAATTGTATAGCTTTTCTCTTATTATTGGTGGCAGAAAGGGGATAAGGTAATGAACTTGTGTTTGATTTGCTTTCAAATTAGTCTACTTTCGCGTTTTGGCTTTCCGTTTGTGAGATCCGTTCAGGGCTCTCACAAGCGGTACAAAATGGATCAGTTTTGCCCTAATGCATTCTGAATGGAGAAGGATTCAAGATGGAAAAGTCCTCCATTGACTTTTAATGGTGTTCAAGATGGATCCGTCGGCTATGTTACAGATAATACAAACGGATCCGTTCTGAACGGATGCAGACGGTCGTATTATCTGAACGGATCTGTCCATGACAGTGAAAGTAGCCTTACAAAAGTATAAGACTATAATGTTTATCTTGTGTAACTGTAGCGTAGATTATTTGATATACTGTAACATCTTTTCAGGGCGGTATCAACATTTTGGATTGCAAATCCTAACAATCACCTGATAAGTAATGCAGCGGCTGGTTCTCAGGCAAGTTTTGATAAATTATCTGCAATAAATGTAACATTTTTTATATTATTTAAAACAAACTTCAAAAATCTCGGTCTGGTTTACAATGTGAATTCTTCCGATATCCATTTCTCTTGTGTTTTGGGATACAAATTGACCTGTTGGAGCACAGCATTCTGGAAGTCTTTAAGACTGCAGAAAATCTTTCTGTAGTAGGTCTTCTACTTTTGAGGAGATCTATGCATTAATATATACCTAGCAAATGCCATCAGTGTGTGATCAGCAAGAGTCTTTCAAACGAGACCATGTCAGAACAAAGGGGGCATGGCGTTATGTATACAATTGTTTCATGTGTTAAGGTTTCTGGTGGCAAGATATTGAGGACATATCCTGAGAGTAGTTCATCAATATCAGATCAATGAGGGTCCAACACTTAGCACCCCACTGATCATCTGCTCCCTGCCGCCTCCAGAACTACTACTAGAAGCACCGTTCCATTAAGTGTAGTGGCGGCGTCCGGCATTCATGTGAGCTGAGCCGCAGTGACCTGACATGGTCACCACACGTTGAACAGAGCTGGAAGCCCAGCTGTACTCAAAGTGGGAGTTCTGGGGAATGCAGGAAACAGCTGGTCTGTGGGGTGCTGGCTATCGGACCCGTACTGATCTGATATTGATGACCTGTCCTGAGGATAGGTAGACTTTTAGTAGTTCTGTAAGATCAGCAGGGGAAGGTATCTACAGTACATGTTAACATATCAAAGGAAGGATCTGATGTTGGTGTATTATTACATTATATCAGCAGTAACTATTACATTTTTAAATTTTTGTGGTTAAAGTGTACTTCCAGTCATATAGGCAAACAATTATAGAGCATATCATTTCTCTATATACTAGAAAAGACATACAGAGAGAGCTGTCAATCACTGATAGGACCTCCTCCTTGACTTCAAAGTCCAGAATGAGCAGGAATTTAAATGAATAAATTACAAGTTATACTGAGTCTTTTCTCACAAAACGTTAGAGCGATCTGCTCAGCTCCTCCTGCTCTATAACATCCCACATTGAGCCAAAGTAATACAATTATAGTGATATTCTCATGTCTGGGATCAGAATGTCCATCTTATGCAGCAGCCACAGATGCCAGGGATTACGGAAACCACCACGCTCACTGAGCTACGCTATTTCTCTAACTCCCAGTGAAGTGGATGGGAGCTATGGAAACAGCGTGGCAGAGCTTTGTGTTACTGTGAAGTACCATACTTTGATGGTGGAGGTCCTGCATCTGAACAAACAAGCCCCAGTGCCATCACCTCACTATGAAATCTGCTGCTGGACCAGTTTATTCTGGACATAGGGTTTTGCATACAATGAAGGGTTGTTAAATTGATTTCTTAGCAGTGGGCACTATCATGTTTGGTGATTTTGGAGCTATGGCTAATACTACCTTTCTTTATTTAAAGGATGCGGGGATCTGGTATGTGTTCCACAAGTCTTCAACTGGAGAATCCCACGGGCTCTATCCAGATACCAGATCGGAGCTCACACCTCTTGGTATATTTTACAATAACAGAGTCCATTCTAACTTCAAGGTAACACGGGTTTCATGCTGTACCTGGCTAACGAAACATGATCCCAAGAAAATAAGATTCACTGGAGTTGTCTCACCATAGACAATGATGGCATATTGCTGGGATATACCACCAATGTCCAATGGACTGTTGTGTCCCCTTCCGATCACTGTATTAAAGAGGCAGCAGCATTAGGAGAATGCTGTCCAGCTTTGTCTCATTGGCTCCACACAGCCGGCTGGCTATATGGATGGCTGCTATTGGTTGTGACCCTTTACTATATCCATCCGGCCATTATTTGCTTTGATCCTTGTAGTTTGCCCCAAGTATCTGTGAAGGGACCTTCATATGCTTGTGAAAAGACACTTCCCTTGAATTTGGGTTGTGCATTCTGTATTCATTTAAAGAGTAGATCACTTCCAATACAACTAGTTTATCCCTATATAGTAAAGAGAATGGGCCTTGCCTTTTTGCACAAAGATCTTATTCCCTTTTTTTATTTTATTTTAGGCAGGCTTGTTCATTGATAAAGGTGTGAAAACCACAAATGCAAGTGTCGAAGACCCGAGGGAATATCTGTGTTTGGATAATAATGCCAGGTAAACTTTCATGCTAATACTCAATAATATCACTTATACATCTTTTGAAGGGAACCTGTCACCTGGATTTTGGGAATAGAGCTGAGGACATGGGCTGCTAGATGGCCGCTAGCACATCCGCAATACCCAGTCCCCATAGCTCTGTGTGCTTTTATTGTGTAAAAAAACTAAACAATTTGATAGATATGCAAATTAACCTGAGATGAGTCCTGTCCCTGAGATGAGTCCAGCGTGAAGGAGCCCAGCACTGCCCTGCATCCTCCGAACCTACTCCTTGCTCCCCAACATCACAAAGCTAGAGCGCCGTATGCAGACTGGAATACTCCAGATATACATGGTTTGTACCCAGTGTATTTAGGAGCAGAGCCCCCTTCAGTGTTTGGCTGGTCTCTGTGTATGTAGATCCACAGCAGCTAGCTGTCAATCCCTGCAGATAGTGGGGGTGGGAGTGATCTGCTTCTGAATCCACAAGACTCATAAACTGTGTCCAGTGCATTCTTCATTCACCTCTGTCAGTCAGATGGCACAATGGGGGTAATTTATCAAAGATTGCCATTTTAGGCTGGTCTTTGATATCCCCAGAACTGGCAGAGGATGCGCTTAATTTATGATAAGGTGCGGGCCTTGTCATGAATTGGGTGCATCCTGTGGCAACCCGTGCCCCTAGATTGGAATCTAGTGCAGCCCCTAGGGCAGGGATCAGCAACCTCCGGCACTTTAACTGTTCAGAAACTGCAACTCCAAGAATGGTTCATTCAGTTCTATAGATGAACAGCCAATCGTGTTTGCATGCTGGGAGTTGTAGTTTGACAGCAGCTGAAGTGCCAAAGGTTGCTGATCCCTGCCATAGGGGAGTAGATTTCAACTGTCATTTAGTCTGACATGTTAGTAGGGTTGTTGCGGGTATTGAAATTTTGATACGCAATCGATACTTTTGTCCCGGTATCGATACGATACCGGGTTTTCCATTTTTTTTTTTAATACTGGGCTGCGCAGTCTAGTATCTCTGAACATGAGCGCGCTGCTGTCATGTTCTCTCAGCAGCACAGGGGAGAAGAAAGCAGTCTCTCCCTCCCCCCTGTGATGCTGCTGCCGCTGCCACCAATGGATGGAGGAAGGGGCGGGCGCACTGCGCCACCAATGATGCGACTTTTCCTTCACAGAGCGGTGCCCAGCGATGTCCCAGCACTTACCATTAATTTGGTATCGCAACAACTCTACATGTTAGTGAATTTCCTGAGTCTGATGCCTCCCCACTCCTTCCCAGTGGTAAAAACAGAGTAAAAACATCATGTGCGCCTAAATTTAGGGGCCGTGCAACTTTTTTTAATACCAGTTTCCAGCATAATGGGGGTCATAATAAAACATCCCGAATATTGTTTGGGCCGTTTGGCTGCCCTTACATAGGTGTATGCCATCTCTTGGCAGCCATTTCCATGACTGCCATTTATGCCCTCCAAAATGCCTGGGCACCTCATACAGGTTATAGTTACCCCACTCTTCGTCGCTTACTACTAGCTGCCGCGCGATGGGGAGATGCAGCAATGCGGGTGCCAGGGAGCGGGGTAAGTATAACTTGTATGAGGCGCCCAGGCATTTTGGGGAGCAATATAGGGGTTGCATAACCCCTTTAATGCAAGGACTACTCAAGTCCTCCATATCGGGAGCCAATCTTAAAGTGGCATAAGGGATTGTCTTCATCAGGCATTCCCTTTTTTAATATCAGAATCATTTTAATATCTTCTGTAGTGGGAGATGCTAAAAAAAAGTATATCAATGCACACCTTCCCCAAGATATGTCAAAAAGGACCCTTTAGCTTACATCGGGAAAATGGAGTCCTCTGGGTACGTTCAGCATGTGCACCTATAGTTTTCTTGTGTACACTGCAAAGTCACCACTGACATGGACATATTCTGGTCAGTTTATTTCATTAGTATTTGTAAGCCAAAACTAGAAGAGGAACCTTCCTAGGAAATGTATTTCTTCTATGTTTCGGTTCCTCTTCTGGTTATGACTTATAAACTCTGTTGCAAATCATAAATCTAAAATACTGACATTTGCAAGTGTCAAAATGTGAAGGCCATGTATTTGGGATCCACACATGGTCTCTGCAACTACCCAGGGTGACGAAAATACAAGACATGTTGTCAGAATCCCTATGGAAGCATGTGGTTTTTTACATTTCTAATCCTAGTTGATATCCTTTGCATGCTCCACCATTGTTCATCGTGGTAATGGTGGCACCAGTCTAGGGAAGGACTGAAACAGTGGAATAAAATGGCATTCAGTCGACGGAGCTAGAATTCCAAAGCACAAAGATTAAACAGATTTTTTGAATATTTAACATTCCTGTTCTGTCTGGAAATAAAAGCTTGGTGCACAAATGAGAACGTCCAGTCTTATGTCAATGTGTAGAACATTGTTTCTGAACGTGTATATATTGTGCTGGGGGTGAAGGTCTCTCATCTGCTAAACTGCATATATCAATGGGAAGATAAAGCCCCCATTTACAGACTCGTGAATTTTACATTCCAGCATGGAAATATATTTTACTCTCATTTTATTCTTTCTACTTCAAAGACTTTCCATCTCTCCATCCTCGGGGTGGTGGCATGTTTATCAAGAGCATTTTTCTTTTCTTTTGGGAGCCTATTCCTAGCACTCAGTAGTCTTTGGCAAAGTTCTGCTTCCTGATCTTTCCACCCTGTGTACATGCTGACAACGTAGTCATCAGCTCTGTTTCTTCATCGTGTACTCCCATCCTGAAGGTTGATGAATTTCTGGGTTTATTTTCCTAATTGACAGCTGTGTTTGACTTAAACACGTGCGATTCTTCTCACACCATCTAGTTTTTCCAGTAAATTCAAGGAAGAAACGCCAAGACGTTTCAAATGAGGCAGAATGAAAAGTTCTGCGGCTTTCTTTACTGTTTTCATTGTCTTCCTGCTGTCGGTGAAAGAAAATGACAAGAAGTGGCTGAAAACTTGAGCTGCTGGTTGCTGCAATGTAGGCAATCAAGCAATCCAGTCCAACACGATAGCAAAAGTAGTCAGTAGTCAGGCTAGTGAAATAACGAAATGCGCAGGCGACTGTGATGTCAAAGATGCAGCAGTGAGGGCAAGATATATACAAACATAATATTTCTATCATTTTATATTGTATTAATATTCTTAGAAATTTTAGCATACATTATAATCAAGTAGTGTGAGCCCCTCTGTCTTAAGGAAGCCTATTTCCGCAGCCCAAATCTTTTTTGTCTTGGGGTTTGTTACAGTGTGACAGTGTATATAATAATAATCTCACAGAGGATTGCCTAAACTCTCAGCTGACAGTATCGGATACTTATAGTTCAAAGCCACTGGAAGTGAACAAGAATCTTTCCGCAGCATAATCGACATCTATCACCGTCCACGGGATAGGTCATAAATGTCTAGCCGGGGGCCTGTCCCCACCACATAGACTTTGAATGGAGTGTCAGCACACATGCTCAAACAACGGTTTCATTTAAATCAACAGTTGTGTGATGTGGAGGAATGGGGATACGGGATCCCTGTGATCGGTTGGGCCAGATACTTATTACATATTATGTGGATAGGTGATAAATGCCAATTCTGAGAACGCCCCTTTAACCCGGAGAAGCTGAGCAGACTAATTAATTATATTTTTGTGGGAAAATAATTCAGTATAGTAAATGTCAGTCACTGTTAGTAGTACACAGGAAGGTGATATCAGTGATTGATAGCATTCTCTGTGTAAGTGTGTATACATAGATAGCAGTCAGTCACTGATAGTTGTACATGGAGGAGGTGTTATCAGTGATTGATAGCATTCTCCGTGTAAGTGTGTATATATAGATAGCTGTCAGTCACTGATAGTTGTACACAGGGGAAGTGTTATTAGTGATTGATAGCATTATCTGTGTAAGTGTGTATACATAGATATCTGTCAGTCACTGATAGTTGTACATGGGGAGGTATTATCAGTGATTGATAGCATTCTCTGTGTAAGTGTGTATACATAGATAGCTGTCAGTCACTGATAGTTGTACATGGGGAGGTATTATCAGTGATTGATAGCATTCTCCGTGTAAGTGTGTATACATAGATAGCTGTCAGTCACTGATAGTTGTACATGGAGGAGGTGTTATCAGTGATTGATAGCATTCTCTGTGTAAGTGTGTATACATGGATAGCTGTCAGTCACTGATAGTTGTACACAGCGAGGTGTTATCAGTGATTGATAGCATTCTCTGTGTAAGTGTGTATACATAGATAGCTGTCAGTCACTAATAGTTGTACACATGGAGGTGTTATCAGTGACTGATAGCATTCTCTGTGTAAGTGTGTATACATAGATAGCTGTCAGTCACTGATAGTTGTACATGGAGGAGGTGTTATCAGTGATTGATAGCATTCTCCGTGTAAGTGTGTATACATAGATAGCTGTCAGTCACTGATAGTTGTACACAGGGGAGGTGTTATCAGTGACTGATAGCATTCTCTCTATAAGTGTGTATACATAGATAGCTGTCAGTCACTGATAGTTGTACATGGAGGAGGTGTTATCAGTGATTGATAGCATTCTCTGTGTAAGTGTGTATACATGGATAGCTGTCAGTCACTGATAGTTGTACACATGGAGGTGTTATCAGTGATTGATAGCATTCTCTGTGCAAGTGTGTATACATAGATAGCTGTCAGTCACTGATAGCTGTACACAGGGGAGGTGTTATCAGTGACTGATAGCATTCTCTCTATAAGTGTGTATACATAGATAGCTGTCAGTCACTGATAGTTGTACATGGAGGAGGTGTTATCAGTGATTAATAGCATTCTCTGTGTAAGTGTGTATACATGGATAGCTGTCAGTCACTGATAGTTGTACACAGGGAGGGGTTATAAGTGATGGATAGCATCCTCTGTGTAAGTGTGTATACATAGATAGTTGGTTGTCAGTCACTGTTAGTTGTACACAGGGAAGGTCATAAGTATAGAAAGAGGTTTAAATGTATAAATTAAACGTTTTACTGAATCTTTTCCCTCAAAACTATATATCGATCTGCTCAGCTTCTTCTGAGCATGCGTCGTGCAGATTCCACTACATTTCTGGGTGACAGGTCCTCTTTAAATAATTTTCTATCAGTTGTTTACTGGATGAAACAGAGCTACAGCATCCTAAAGAAAAGTATTGTCGTCCTGGATGCAATGCACGCTAATCTTGTGTTTCTGTCCCTTATACAGATTTCGACCCCATGTTGATGCCGATCCTCAAAAACCAAGAGTTGCTGCACTAATTGACAGTCTTGTTTCTTTTAAAAATAATGACCACGGTGCTTGGGTGAGAGGAGGGGACATTATAATCAGTAACTCAGGGTACGTATGACTGTACTGATAGAGGCCTATACCGTGTGCTAAAGTGAGTACAGAAAGTTCTGCCTGATATTGGTGGTTAGGGTCTGCCCCTGCACCCTTGGGTGAAAACCCCTGATTTGGTGATTGAATCACAATATACCTGTAGTCATTACACATAGTCACTGCTTTGATGACTTTTATGGGGGAGCATTGTAAAGATAAGAATGGTATCAAGAGGCAAAAAATAACCCTGACACCTACCCATTTCTGTACTACCCCCATTTAATAGGCGTGTCTACGTAGGCGATTATAGTGCCCCACCTAAAGCCTCTTATAATAAGAACCGAAGATGCTAGTAAAATATATATATTAACATTGCTGGCTGTGCTTGTTTCTTTTTATTATGGTGGGTCCATCTTTTTCTTTTGTGTTTGTTTTTTCCAGATTTTCTGACAACGGAATTGGCCTCACATTCGCTAGGTAAGAAGCCATGCTTATAACCTAACTGAAGACATACAGTATATACATATTATATATACATATAAATGCCACCTGGCTGTTGGCTTGCATCTTCTGCACCTCAGTGTAGGAGGGAGAAGATACTGTTTCTGGCACTCCTGGTGCTCTTTGGCATGGGTACTTATAGAATGAATGACATGAAGAGGATTGCGCAGTGTGAACAACGAGCCCCCGACTCCTGGGACCCCTGCTTCTCAGCTCAAGCTAGATGGTGTGTAGTTAAACTGTGAAGAGGACAGCACTTCGACCCCCCCCCCCCCCCCCCCTTTAAACAGCTGATTAGCGGGGTTCAGGGACTGATGTTGGGTCATAAAAATTGTAGCACTGCACAGCCCCTTTAAGGCTCCCAGACTAAAAACTTTGTGCACCCCTGCTGTCTATCTGTATTTTTTTTGTATTGGCATTGTCTTAATTGGTGATGGCTTCAGTTGCTCTTGTCTGCAGGTCATAATGGATTTTACTATATAAATGCTCATCAGTGAAATTGATGAAATGGCTATCAGTTCATCTGATGTTGTGCAGACTCTTCTCTCACTAGTTATCATTTTAAGAGAAGCTGTCACCATGAAATGCAGTGCAGAACGAGCTGAGCACATTGCTATAGTTTCATTCACTGAAATCTCTGCCCTTTCTGTGCTTAGTCCAGATGGACAGCTATCTCTGTATGCCGACTTGTGCAGGGAAGGCTGTCCTTCGCTGCGTAGAAAGAGCAGACCTATAGAGTACAAGTTATACTGAGACACTTCCCATAAGACTACATATCAATCTGCTCCGCTCATCCTGCTCTATAACATGCTGCCTGCAGATCAGAATGCATGTTCAATGTGGTTCATTCCCTTTAATAACGTCTGCAATGCCTGTAGATGCAAGTGGCACTTTTCCTGGGACAACTAATACTAGACAACTGCTTTCAATTATGTAATATATGATATGATATGAAATGATTGTGTCAGTGCTTGGAATCCCCCCATTTAGAATTCTCTGCTTTTTACAGTGACCCGGGTGTGAGTCACGCGTGCTCTAGGAAGTTATGCTGCTTGGTTGGTTTAGTAGTAGTCTGGGAAGGTTGCCAGGCGGAATATGTCTAAATGGTTTCCAGGCCTGTATCATCAAGAAGCCCATATAAAGGGACTATTTACACTTTATCCCAGCAGCAAAGCCTTTACATAGTAGCGTCCCATCTACATGGAGGGGGGAGACAATATCTTAATGATACACTTAGGGCTGTTTCACACGAGCGGATGCCGTGCGTGGCATCCGCTCCGTGAAAGAGTGCCAAGACCCGATGCAGACTGCAGAGACACGGAGCAGTAACATGACTGATAATGCTCCGTGCCTCTCTGTGACCTCTTTACTACGAAATCACAATGACAACTTTATCTCACTGCGATTTCGTAGTAAAGAGGTCACAGAGAGGCACGGAGCATTATCAGTCATGTTACTGCTCCGTGCCTCTGCAGTCTGCAGCGGGTCTTAGCACTCTTTCACGGAGCGGATGCCACGCACGGCATCCGCTCGTGTGAAACAGCCCTTAGGCTTCATGGGAATGTATCGTCAGAGGATTACCTTTTTAAATAAAGATTTTATGTTCAACATATTGTTTTTAATTTTTTTTAAAAAAATTCTTGGTTGAAAAAAAAATCCTTGGTTGAAAAAAAAATCCTGAAAGCTTTCACTCTGGCCACCTACCCACGTATAGGCTGGCACCTTGTCTACATGGAACAGATACGTTGCTGATTTTGCACAACTGATTGGCGGGTGGAAAATCTGCAGCGTATTACAGTACCAGCCAAGTGTATAACATTTTACCAAGGCCTCATGAACGTATTTTCTTTGTGTGTCCGTTTCGTTTTTTTGTTTTTTTTTTGCGGACAGTATACGGAATCATTCATTTCAATGGGTCCGCCCAAAAAAATGGAAGTTACTCCATGTGCATTCCGTTTCCGTATGTCTGTATTTCCGTTCCACAAAAAAATAAAACATGTCCTATTATTGTCCACATTACGGACAAGGATAGGACTGTTCTATGAAGGGCCAGCTGTTCTGTTCCGTAAAATACGGAATGCACACGTACGTCATCCGTATTTTTTGCAGACCACAAAATACATACGTTCGTGTGCATGAGGCCCAAATCTCATCTACACGGTATGTAAAAAAAACTAATAATAATTTACCTGCGCCGCAAATTTTCAATGTTGGTTTCACCCTTTGGAATACACAGCAAATTCGTAACAAAATCCACACATAAGGCTACTTTCACACTGGCGTTTTGGCTTTCCGTTTGTGAGATCCGTTCAGGGCTCTCACAACGGTCCAAAACGGATCAATTTTGTCCTAATGCATTCTGAATGGAAAAGGATCCGCTCAGAATGCATCAGTTTGCCTCCGTTCAGTCACCATTCCGCTCTGAAGGCCGACACCTGCTTGCAGCGTTTTGGTGTCCATCTGATGAAACTGAGCCAAACGGATCCGTTCTGACACGCAATGTAAGGCAATGGGGGCGGATCCGTGTTCAATGACACAATCTGGCACAATAGAAAACTGATCCGTCCTCCATTGACTTTCAATGGTGTTCATGACGGATCCAGCTCGGCTATGTTAAAGATAATACAAACTGATCCGTTCTGAACGGAAGCAGACTGTTGTATTATCTGAACGGATCCGTCTGTGCAGATCCATGACCGATCCACACCAGACGCGAGTGTGAAAGTAGCCAAAATCATGCAGACTCATGGACTGTAGCAGTCAGTTTTCAGCAGTCATCTTATTATCATCACAGGCAGGATTACAATGAAATGTAGCACTTCTATATGGATAACGCAAGACCCATTATTGCTTGGCTGTTGCCCCATTCCTCCAGTTTTGAGGTTGATAGGACTCCAGCAGTTCTTACATCACATTTATAGCTACAATGCTGAGAGAGTATTTACCCTCTTCCATAAATATATATGTACATATAGATACAGTATGTGTGATGGTTTTTCTTTTTTCTCTATTTTCCGCAGTGATGGAAGTTTTCCAAAAGATGAAGGCTCCAGCCAGGAAGTTTCCCAATCGCTGTTTATTGGCGAAAGTAGAAATTATGGATCTCAAGGAGGCCAAAACAAATACTGGGGGACTGGGGGAGTGTATTATAGGAATCGCACACTTCCTCGAAACAGGTACAACTGAACAGTTTGATACAGGTTTACAGAATAGGAAAAAAAAATCTAGTTTCACCATGTGTTGATATGGTACAATTTATGTGGACTGTGAGCAATCTGCAAAAAATGCAGAGCAAGCTCCGATACAAAATGCGGTTGTGTTCATAAGGCCTTCGGGTATCTGCACATGTTGCGGTTTGCATGGATTTTTGTGCAGCGTAATACAGTACCAACATAGCGAATGAGATTTGACAAATCTCTTGTACACGTACACTTTGCGTATATTTCCTTGCAGAATTTGACCTGCCATGCTGCTGATAGCTTGTGCATTGTAAAGGGTTAGATCGGGGGGAAAACCGTAACATAAACTTGTTATGGTGGCTCACCTGATTGTTACCACGTATTGGGTGCTCAATGTCTATCGGATTAACCCAATCAGTAAGGTTTAAATGTGATATATCAGTGTTGTCGAACCTATGGCACGGGTGCCAGAGGCGGCACTCGGAGCCCTCTCTGTGGGCACCCGCACCCTGGAAAAAGTCTATGGTGTACTAATATGACTTCGATTTTTCCTGCCCTTCATCAGCGCAGGGCTCGCTATAAACAGCACAGGCAGCGCACTGAGTGTAGCAGGCTATTATAGCTAAATGATAGAGTACATGGAAGATATACTATGTTTGACTGTAGAATTCAGGTTAAATTACCGTGTTGGCACTTTGCGATAAATAAGTGGGCTTTGGGTTGAAGTTTGGGCACTCGGTCTCTAAAAGGTTCACCATCATTGTGATATATCATCTATAGAGACAGGTACTCCTCATCTGGTTGTGCGCAGAAAAATTATTTATTACTAAAATGCATAAAAAACAATTAGGAAAAAACTATCTATATTAAAAATATAAAAAATGTATAGTACAGACCAAAAGTTTGGACACACCTTCACATTCAAAGAGTTTTCTTTATTTTCATGACTATGAAAATTGTAGATTCACACTGAAGGCATCAAAACTGTGAATTAACACATGTGGAATTATAGACATAACAAAAAAGTGTGAAACAGAAAATATGTCATATTCTAGGTTCTTCAAAGTAGCCACCTTTTGCTTTGATTACTGCTTTGCACACTCTTGGCATAGTCATGAAAATAAAGAAAACTCTTTGAATGAGAAGGTGTGTCCAAACTTTTGGTCTGTACTGTACATATAAATAGCGTGTTTGTACAAAAATGGATGCACAAGGTAGGAAAATTCTTATAAATGTCCAGTTAGTAGTGACGTCCCCCCCCCCCCCCCCCCCCCCCCAGTTCAGCAAAGAAGTGCAAAATGGTCTGTTTTTATGAACAGGCTTTTTTTGTGGACATAAAGCGTCCTCCTATCCTATTTCTGCGGCCATTTTTCCGTTAATTGGCATGAAAAAAGTATTGTGTCCTTTTCTAATTGTCAATATACTATTTATGCTGCCAGCATTATGTCACTGGGCTCTTTCTATATACAGAATGATGCTACCATTATTCCCAGTGATTTATAGAGGTAATTAAAGTGTAGCAAATAGGGCTGCAGTAAACAAATATTTTTGTAATCGAGTATTCTATCGATTATATTTCTCGATTCATCGAGTAATCTAATAAGAAAAAGCTACTTAAAGTAACGTACGTAATTAGGTATGTATAAAGTTATTGGTTTGAAGGGGTTAATAACTTTATACATGCCTAATGCCAAGGTGCTTCCATTAACCCCTCCAAACCAATAACTTTATACATGCCCATTGGGTTTGGAGGGGTTAATGGAAGCACCTTGGCATTAGGCATGTATAAAGTTATTGGTCTGAAGAGGTTAATGAAAGCACCTTGGAGGTGCCTTCATTAACCCCTCTCTAAACCAATAACTTTATACATGCCAAGGTGGTGCTTGCAGCCTCCATTAACCACACTCTCTCCATCTGCCTCCCCCCAGCCTCTGATCTGCTTGCCCCCGCCCTCTGATCTGCTTGCCCCCAGCTTCTGATCTGCTTGCCCCCAGCTTCTGATCTGCTTGCCCCCAGCCTCTGATCTGCTTGCCCCCGCCTCTGATCTGGCTCCCCCCCCAGCCTCTGATCTGCCTCCCCCCCCCAGCCTCTGATCTGCCTCCCCCCCAGCCTCTGATCTGCCTTCCCCCCCAGCCTCTGATCTGCCTCCCCCCCCCCAGCCTCTGATCTGCCTCCCCCCCCCAGCCTCTGATCTGCCTCCCCCCCAGCCTCTGATCTGCCTCCCCCCCAGCCTCTGATCTGCCTCCCCCCCCAGCCTCTGATCTGCCTCCCCCCCCAGCCTCTGATCTGCCTCCCCCCCCAGCCTCTGATCTGCCTCCCCCCCCAGCCTCTGATCTGCCTCCCCCCCAGCCTCTGATCTGCCTCCCCCCCCCCCAGCCTCTGATCTGCCCCCCCCCCCAGCCTCTGATCTGCCTCCCCCCCCAGCCTCTGATCTGCCTCCCCCCCCCCAGCCTCTGATCTGCCTCCCCCCCAGCCTCTGATCTGCCTCCCCCCCCCCCAGCCTCTGATCTGCCTCCCCCCCAGCCTCTGATCTGCCTCCCCCCTCCCCCCAGCCTCTGATCTGCCTCCCCCCCAGCCTCTGATCTGCCTCCCCCCTCCCCCCAGCCTCTGATCTCCCTCCCCCCAGCCTCTGATCTGCCTCCCCCAGCCGCTGATATGCCCCCTCTGGTAACGCAACCCCCCCCTGCCTCCCTCCCTCCCCAGTATTAATCATTGGTGGCAGTGGCCACAGGGTCCCCCTCCTCCCCCCCATCATTGGTGGCAGTGTCAGTTCCGATCGGAGCCCCAGCAGTGTAATGCTGGGGCTCCGATGGTAACCGATCGGAGCCCCAGCATTACACTGCTGGGGCTCCGATCGGAACTGACACTGCCACCAATGATGGGGGGGGGGGGGAGGGGGACCCTGTGGGATATGGCCGGCACATTCATTGGTGGCGCAGTGGCCACAGTCCCTCCCCTCCTCCTCCTACTCAGTCCCTCCCCTCCTCCTCCTACTTGGTCTTCAGCGGCAGCCGCGCACAGTGGGGAGGGAGAGACTCCCTCCTCCTCCCTCAGCTGTGCCGGCCGGCTCAGTCCTGCCTCTCTGGCCTCCGGAGGACACGGAAGCGGTGAGTGAGACGCTTAATTTCACTCCCGCTCCGTGATCATGTGATCTGAACGATTCCTCGATGCAGGGAAACTGCATAGATGAATTTTTTGACTCGATTTAATCGAGTTATTCGAATAATCGTTTCAGCCCTAGTAGCAAAGCTCCAGTAATGTGCCAGTTCATTTATGGCAATGTGACTTGATAATGAACTCCCACAGCGATTTTAAAATTGTATCTCATTTAGGCAGCTGGATATTGAGCCATCTGTGGCGTCCCACGTGGCCGTACTTACAACATCCAGAGCTGCCGTTACCTGTCCTGGAGTCTTCACGGCCTGTAGCCGCTCGTGCAGGCCCGGCTCCCCTTCTGGGGTCTCGCGATAGGTTGGACACGTGGCCGTGATGCCAGTCCTTCGGCATCTTACGTGTGTTATGCCGGTCTTGTTCGGCCGATCTGCCGATGAGGTACAATGCTGTGGGTGGAAGCACTTCCCGAAAAAAAAGAGATGTTCACTGTTTGTCACATATGGGATGCGGATGTCGTCCTCCTGGTGCTAAAGGACGACATCCGTGTCCAACCTATCGCGAGACCCCAGAAGGGGAGCCGGACCTGCACGAGCGGCTACAGGCCGTGAAGACTCCAGGACAGGTAACGGCAGCTCTGGATGTTGTAAGTACGGCCACGTGGGACGCCACAGATGGCTCAATATCCAGCTGCCTAAATGAGATAGGTAGCCATTTTTCCATACCAAGACACACAGGATATAGCTGCCTAGAATGGAGCATTACTAATAGGCCTGAGATAGTATAAGGAGGTTCTCCACCTAAATATGGCAGTAATATAGAAAAAAAAATGGCTGCCGTATTTCTCTAACTAAATTCCTAGTCTGTACTTATAGTTGATTATTTAGGTGATTTCATTTAGCAGTGAAGCTGGGTGAGAACCAATATGGTTGCTTTTCTTTTCCAGAGACTCCTAAATATGAAATCTGATCATTTATGCAGTAAAACATCCCCTCGTATTTTCCACAAATTCTGCAATACAAATCTGAGTAATAAACAGTATTGCTGCCAATATAGCAGAAAATGATAGGACTACAAAATGAAGAGCATCTTTAAAGGGAATCTGTCACCTGCTTTTACCATTTTAAGCTGGCACCATCGCCATGTTCACTAAAGTACCTTATTTCCAGCAGTCTTTTTACTTTATTTCGTTTTGTCCTTTTGATATAAAAGCACTTTTTACGATATGCTAATGAGGCTCCAAGGTGCCCAGAGGGGCGTTTTTTTTTCCTTCTCCGGTGCCCAGTGACGCCCCCCTGCAGTGCCCAAGAACGCCTCCTGATCCTCAAATAACCTCCCACAGCCCCGGCAAACGGTTCCGCCCGCTCCCCACGTCATAGTCTACCTTCTAGAAATGCCCCGTCCTCCTTCCTGTCGGCGGCCAGAAAACTCTCGCAGGCGCAGTACCGCCTGCGGCCTGCGTGATGATCAAGCTCCTGAGGGCAACAGCCTCAAAAGTCTCACTGGGCATGCGCTGAGCCCAGTGATGTAACCTGAGCGCTGTTGCCCTGAGGAGGTTGATGATCGCGCAGGCCGCAGGCGGTACTGGGCGAGTTTTCTGGCCGCCGACAGGAAGAAGAACGGGGCATTTCTAGAAGCTAGAATGAATGCCAGCTCCGGCATTCCGGCAAGTGATCAGGATTTTTGGCCGGAGATAAAACTGCAGCATGCTGCGGTTTTTTTCTCCATCCAAAAAACGTAAAAGGGACTGAACTGATGGATCCTGAACGGATTGCTCTCCATTCAGAATGCATTAGGATAAAACTGATACGTTTTTTTTGCCAGTATTGAGCTCCTGTGACGGAACTCTATGCCGGAAAACAATAACGCTAGTGTGAAAGTACCCTTAATGAGTTTCACTCCAGATTTATTATTGAGACTTTAAAAAAATAAAATAAAGTTGAAATCTTACTCCAGGAGGAGGTGGAGCAGGAAAACTGGAGGAGCTTCTCTAGACAGAAGTGTTGGGACTAAGGATAAGACAAACTTATCAGGTAACATGAGGCATTTGATAAATGTGGCATAAAGTCCTCCAACGTAGACTCGAGCAAAGCTGACTTAACATTTTCCCCTTATGATAAATCCCCCCTGGGTGGTTTTAATTAACAGGGCCCATAGAGTGCTTTGTATAGAAATACTATAGAGAAATTAGATACACATTTCTCAGTGTGGAAATCATTGAAATAGCTTTCCCATTGTTCATTTTAGATATGTTTGGGTCGTGTACTTAAAATCAGCGCAGTATTAAAAATGAATGTGAAGAAAATAGTTGAAACAGACCTTATGGCTGGAATGGTCTCTGTGTATTTGTTCTGTAGTGAATTAATGGAATGCTTTCTAATGACTGCTTCTTGGAAAGCTTTCTTCCAAATTGTACTTTACGTGAGTGTTGTGGACCATCATTCTTCATATGATTGTATCTTTCATAGTTCAGTAATCATGCCTCAGAGATTGTGTTACTTATGCTGAATTAAAGGGAACATGCCATCAGAAAATGACCTACTGTTTAAAGGTAACCTGTCCCCACAAAAGGAAGGGGCTGAGCAAATAGACATAGTTGTGTGGGAGAAGATTCAGCCATACTTGTATTTTGTTCTCCCTGAGCTCAGTAGCCATGTAGACAGTAGTTTAGGTGACTGACAGCCTTCCCTGTATAAGTGTGTATACATAGATAGCTGTCAATCACTGATGGGACCACCCACCGTGCTCAGAAAGAGCAGAGATTTAATTCAATAAACTACAATTCATACTGAATCATTTCCCATGGTTATATAGATATAGATATATATATAATTTCTGGTAGCAGAAATAGAGAGAGAAGTGTGGGAGCACCAGTCTACCAGTACAGCCAGGTCTTTCGCCATTAGGTGGGTGTAAGCAAGCGCCAGGGACTTTGAACTTTGAGAGGCCCTGGACAAAAAAAAATAAGTGGCCCCCATGTTGTAGATGGGTCCAGAGTGACAGAGGCGGGGCAACATAGGTAGATGGAGCCAACTCGAGTAGCCTGGGTCAATAATACCATAGTGCAGCACAAAGTACTTTCTCAGCGGAACCAAATAACACAGCGCAGCACAAAATACCTACCTAGAAGCTGTCCCTCTGTGGTGGCCAGCACCAGTGCCATGTTCTGTCCTCCTTAGGAAGGTAGATGTTGGCCACAGCACCAAATTAGCCCTAACTTCAGCATGCTGCCTGGTCTTCCCCAAATGTCGACCCTATAGTGCCACCAGTAGTATGCTTCCTAAGTAACAAGAAAATAAGAAAACAATCAAATACCCAAGTCATGTCTTCAAGTAGCTGCCTCTAATGCAGCCTCCGGTGTCTCTGCCTAATTTGTACACTTCCGCATATAGTGGCCTATGACGGTGAGGAACAGGGCATACTTGTGTACCAGGCCATGGACTTCCATGCCCCATTGCAGTATTCAACTGTATCACACAAGGATAGAGATACAATTGAATTCAGGAGGGCACTTGTGGCCCCCAGCAGTACAGAAGTAACTGATGCTCCCAGTGTTAATTACCATTGAGAGCATCAGATCATTTTGTACCTGGTCAGCAGCAGTGAGGAGGGCCTGGGCGGCCCCCTGAGCTTTGGCCAACTTGGAAAATTCTCTGTAGGGCCTATGGCCAAGACCCCCCCAGCCAGGTATGCAATGCCTTAAAGATGGGTGTGAAGCAGCCAGAATGAGCTCTCTAGCTGGAGACACATGAAAGATCTGTATGAGAGAAAAGACAAAAGTCATCTCGAGCAAATCTTACAAGCATAGACAGTATATATGTGTGTGTATATATTTGCTCCTGCTCAGTGTCATGCTGCCTGCAGATTACACTGCATTTTCATTTTGACAGGTCTTTAACTTAAAGGGTTTCTCTCACTTCAAGTAAGTGGCTTTTATCATGTACAGAAAGTTTATACAAGGCACTTAGTAATGTATTGTGATTATCCATATTGCTTTCTTTGCTGGCTGGATTCATTTTTCTATCGCATACACTGCTCGTTTCCATGGTTACAGACCACCCTGCAATCTCAGTGGTGGTCGTGCTTGCACACTACAGGGAGAAGCACCAGCCTATGAGCACTCCTACAGTCCCGGCCACCAGAGAGGCTGATGCTTTTTCCTACAGTGTGCAAGCACGACCACCACTAATGGATTGCAGGGTGGTCTGTAACCATGGAAACGAGCATGTATAATGTGATGGAAAAATGAATCCAGCCAGCAAAGGAAGCAATATGGAGAATCACAATACATTAGTAAGTACAGTGTATTAACTTTATCTACGTGATAACTGCCACTTACTGAAGTGAGACAACCCCTTTATGTTAAACATTTTAGAATTTTTGATGATCTTTTTAGGGAGATTTTTTTTTTTTCTTTTTAGTTTTTATCTAGCATAAAATCCTGCACTTTCTGCATTGGCCACCAAGGCTGACACTTCCTGTTCTGTATAGATCACTTTTGAGCAGTCATCTCATCATAAGCCCAATGACAGATACTGCCTATATATAGCTAACAAAGGATCACACCATAATGGGTGATGACACAGCTTATCTACTACAGTGACCTTTGCACAAGACTAGAACACTCTCCCATAGAAGTCTTCTGTCTATGGTCCATGTGACTGCTGTCTCTAGATCACTTTAGCCGCTCATGCTAGGTGGCTGCCCTCATGCAAAATAACATTTAAAAAAAATCTGCAATCAGGAAATCAAAGCTGATTAGTAAACGTGCGTCAGAATTAGGTTTTAATTGGTAAAAAGCACATAGGTGACACATTACCATTCAAATGTTCTACTGAAGTATGGTTTATTGGTTTAATGCATTTTCACACTTTTTTATTTATTTTTTTATAATTTGACCCTGGGCTTTTATTTTATTTTATTTTATTTTCAAAATCAGTTTTTTGAGAGTAACAGGTAAATCCAGTAAGCCAAGTAGAGGAAAATGTCTTTCACCAAAAGATTCAGAGAATGATTTAAAAAATCTTGTCTGGAAGTCTAGACCCCACTGAGCTGATGTCTGTGGTCACACTTGTTAATCCACGGTGACATGTTTGGGTCCTTCAACCATTTCTAATTTAGCTGCTGCTGCCGCCAAACATTCTAAGGGATTTCTGGACTTTTTTGGGCATTATTTTTCTGCATTATAATGACAGATAGACATTATAGAGGAGTTCCTACCATGTATTATATGATCGGCCATATGAGTATATTGAATGGGGGGCACAAAGAGCTGCTGTCTGGATGTTGGGGGAAGATTGACACAGAACACCTTTTGAAAGTGAAGCCAGGTCAGACAAACCCTTTAATTCATAACTATTGCAGTGATTATCGTGGTGAGGAGCCTCTACTACAGATGGGGGCGCACACGCTGTACACAAATCATGGCACGTATTGAACCATCTTTTGCTTCCACATCTTTAGCACCCTAACAGTCTAATCTGTGATTGCCTTCCAGAACTTTCCCCATCAGAGGCTTCCAGATTTATGATGGGCCGATTCGTCTTACGAAGAGTACTTTTAAAAACTTTGTGCCGACGTCTGACCGCTATACAAGCGCTATTGGCTTCCTAATGAAAAATCAATGGCAACTCACTCCTAGGAACAATGTTTCATTCCTTAAATTTGGAGCAAATGTAAGTATCTAATCTCTTACTTTACCTTCTTGCAAGACTTCCAATTTGTTGGTGTTCCTCTACATTCCCACCACTTTGTACTGACTCTACAGTATAGCAGGTGTGAGCCTGCCCATTATGGCTGTTCCTTCATACAGTATATGCTAGTGTTTGTTGTAATAAGTTGTAGTCTGAATATGAATGGGTCAAATCTAGATGGAAGGATAGCCATGATCAGAGAATATACAATGTACATGCATTAAAGTGGTTGTCTTGCAAGACAATCCCTTTCAAAATTGGCCCCTGGACTGACCAAGTGACTTCTCCCACTCCCAGGACCCCTAGCAAACGGCTAATTTTGCTGGGGAAAGCTGTGAGAGGTGAAACACCGTATTACATCAATACTGTTCATTGTCATACATGGACAGCTTAAGTCCTCCAGAACAAAGCGGCTCTCCGTTCAGGCTAATAGAAGAGGGGTTGGACCCGCTCTATGACATCTGTGTGCCATAGTGGGATACATTGATAGAAACTCCCTTCTTGAGACAACCCATTTAAAAGGTTTGCTAGATATTTCTTCTGGCCTCCATCTCTTCAGGTTGACCTATGGGAGATGTAGTTTTCCTTGAGGGCTCATAGAAACATAGAAACATAGAATGTGTCGGCAGATAAGAACCATTTGGCCCATCTAGTCTGCCCAATATATCTGAATCCTATGAATAGCCCCGGCCCTATCTTATATGAAGGATGGCCTTATGCCTATCCCATGCATGCTTAAACTCCTTCACTGTATTTGCAGCTACCACTTCTGCAGGAAGGCTATTCCATGCATCCACTACTCTCTCAGTAAAGTAATACTTCCTTATATTACTTTTAAACCTTTGCCCCTCTAATTTAAAACTGTGTCCTCTTGTGGTAGTTTTTCTTCTTTTAAATATGCTCTCCTCCTTTACAGCTTGAGGGAGAGCCAGTAGAGGACTTGACATTATGAAAAATGTGTTATTGTTCATTATTTGAGTTATTGCCATCTGCTTGTCAAATGTGGCAGACTACGTAGGGGAACGTGTCCCTGAATCCTTTGGGGTAGAGCATCGCCTTATCTATCTATATTAATAGCAGCTGGGGAATCCAGGAGGTGGTGGATCGACGGCATAAAGGACGCTTTCAGATCCAGCCAGCTCCAGTCATAGGCACAGTTTTCAGGATGGTAATTCTTTCCAGAAGTGCAAACGCTGAAGCTGCAAATGTTGTTCCAATCCCGGATGGGGATAGGATTCTCTTCTAGCCGGACTATTTAATGTCTGTCTGAGGGGTTACCAGATACTTTACACTGCTTAACAGCAGTGGAGTTTGCTGTTTATTTAGAAGTTTGGATATTTTTCAGTTTCTCTAGGTCGCTCGTAGCGGTGAAATGTTTTCTCCATGTGAGAGGACATGGCAGTGGTCCCTGTGCATATAGAGGTATTCAGCAGAACGGCAGCTCTTCTTCCACTGCCTGATTCTGCAGATGTGAACTCTTTCCCAGCGCTGTGTGTAGCCGATGATGTCATTACCACCAACAGGATGCTTTATGAATGTACAGTTCTCTTAACCCCTTCAAGACCTCTCCATGCATTGACTTTTCAGCTTTAGGCCTTGCTTTTTGCACCGATTTTGTGGCACATTTATTAACATTTCTTTTACATTCATTTATAATTTGGAAGAAACTCCAAAAACCAAGGGGTTATTTTTCATTTCAAAATTGTTATTCACTATGATGTAATATCTGCCTGGTGCAGTAAACTGCCAAATGGCCAAAAAGTAAGCAGAATAGTATGCTTGCAGAATACAGTACGTCTAGGGGTTGTCCCCCAATCGACAGTTGTGTTACAGGGCTGAAACTATCCAAAAGGTAGGTTATAATGTGCTTTTTTCATGTTAATGCTGTACTTTGCTGTCTCCAGCAATCCTATATAATTTTAATGGAGCGGTGTCGCGCATGCTCGGCTGCCACTCCTTTCAAACGACTCCTCAATGTGGTTGTTCACTGAAGAGGAACAGAGTCTCGGGATCCCCTTTCTAGTGATCATGGCGGGGCCTCCAGGGATCAGACATTTATCACCTATACTGTGGAAAGGTGATGAATGTCCAGTATAGGAAAATCCCTATAGCCCTTTCCCCAACACACAACCTATATGTATGTACATACATACACTTACTGATGCATGCACATGTCTTGGTGACCATATGGGTGACTTTGCAGGACAGTCTAATGTCTGTGGGAAACAGATATATTTTGTTACGAAGGACAGTTATTCATCAAGGATGATATCAAACAAAATATAGTGGTCTGGATAGAACAGTATGTAAGTGAGTGAATTCCATTTAGCAGTAGTGAGAAGCCTAAATTTACCCCTATGGGTTATGCTGTGATTGATGTCAAAATTAGACCCAGCCCTGTACCTCACATGGAGAGATCTCCTTTTTCATTTCTCCAAATAGACTTATTTCAGGCTGGTAGCTCAGGGGTGTGTCCTTTCTCAGGGAGCATGTTCTGTCTGCTTCAGCTCTCTTCCTATCACAGCTCAGGGGTGTGTCCTTTTTCAGGGAGCGTGTTCTGTCTGCTTCAGCTCTCTTCCTCTATCACAGATCAGGGAGTGTGTCCTTTCTGATGTAATCCTTCATTGTAACTGTCATCACAGCTTCTAACAGAAGCTGTAGCTGGTGACAGTTGCAGATTTAAACTGAGCATGTGCGACCACATTCCTGAGGTGGACAAGAAATAAGGAGAAGAACAAACAGGCGGCGCCATACAGATACATTTTATTGAGGAGCTCAGTGACCATACCAAATTTTTAATTACACGCAATTACAAAAGTCTTCAGATCCAGGCGCTGGTTTGAAAAATGCATAATATTATTTATGGGACAACCCCTTTTAACCACTACATATGCGTCATGGCAGTCTGTGAATATACAGGCAGTTGCAGTATTTGGGATGTACGGTATAATTTAGTACATTGTGAATTTTCTCCATACATAATAAACATACAATATTTGGCACCATTTCGCCATATAACATGTGACATTGCATACGTTCTTCTGCGTTGCTTAATTATTGACCACCAAGAAAAGGATTGTTTCTTCACTCTTTGGACTCTATGTGGAAATCTGGCATGGAGCAGACAGCTTCTCTTGATTATAGCAATGTTTCCTTTGTATATTTTACTATGCCTTTAGACCAGATTTCCTATATTACACTATGTAGGTTAATAACACATGTCTTTGCTTAAGCTGAAGAACATATTGTAGTAATGTAAGATCTTCTGTTTTGAATTAGTAGAATTGATCTCTTTAAAAAACAACATGTATTTCTTAAGGCTGATCATGAGGACCTGCTGTTTTTTATGTTTATTCCCTTATGCTAATAGTTACACTATGTCCTTGTGTCCACGTGACAGCTGCTTTACATTGCTGAGGCCAGTGATTGGCTACAGCAGTGCCTTGGGTATGTGGGTACATCACTGCTGCAGCCAAGACAGGGACATCATGGCTTTAGCAATAAAGGAGGGTATATGTTTTTTAATTAATTTATTGAAAATGCTGTCTTAATGACTGAGTCTTTTAAAATAATTCGGACAAGCCCTTTAAAGAAAACCTTTCAGCTCTCTTGACATGTCCAAGTATTTGCCCCCTTACAGATTTCTTTCATTTTTGCACATTTGTCACACTAAAATGTTTCAGATTATCTAACAAATTTAAATATCAGACAAAGATAACTTGAGTAATTACAAAAATCAGTTTTTAAAGGGAACCTGTCATCAACTTTTTGCTGAGCTCACTGAGGGCAGTATAAAGTAGTGACAGAAATGCTGATTTCTGCGGTGAGTCACATATCAGCTAAAAGTAAGTGGCTGCCGAGAACCAGCATCATAATCATTGCAGTACAGGCCTTGAGAAGAGTCAAATCTACCTGAGAAGAGTCCTGGTTACTCATAATCTCCTGCTCTCATCCCCTCCCTGATGATGGTTGGCAGTTCTCTCCTAGAGAGAAAGGGAGAAAACTAGGTAGAAGACTGTCAATCATCAGCAGGTGGGCAGGAGAGCAGGAATTTATGACTAAGGGCTCATGCACAGGACCGTATGCCCTCCGAGACATACGGTCCGTGAGCGGGCCATATGTCCCGGAGTGGCATTGATCGTGCGCACGGGAGCGCACAGCATCATAGATTACAATGATGCTGTGCACGTCGGGCCGCCCGCGGGGCTATTGTCCCGCACTCATAAGATGTTATGAGTGCGGGACAACAGTCCCGCGAGGATGCCTGACGTGCACAGCATCATATATTACAGTGTATGCCGCTTCGGGACATATGGCCCACTCACGGACCGTATGTCTCGGAGGGCGTGTGCATTAGCCCTAACCATGACTCTTCTCAGGTAGATTTGGCTCTTTTCCAGGCCTGGGCTGCAATGATTATGATGCTGGTTCTTGGCGACCACTTACTTTTAGCTGATGTGTGACACACCGCTGACATCAGCATTTCTGTCACTACTTTATACTGCCCTCAGTATGGTCAGCATAAAGTTGATGACCGGTTCCCTTTTAAATGATGATTTTGTTTATTAAGGGAAAAAAGCTATCCCAAAACAGCCTGGCCCTATGTGAAAAAAATAATCCTCCCTGCCCCCCCAAGCCTGATTACTGCCATACCTGTAGAATCAAGAAATCACTTAAACAGAACCTGTCTGACAACATGAAGTAGGCCATAAGATCTAAAAAAGCAACACATCATGCCCCGATCTGAAGACATTCAAGAACAGATGAGAAAGATTGACATCTATCAGACTGGAATGGGTTACAAATACATTTTTAAGGCTTTGGGACTCTAGCGAACCACATTAAGAGCTATTATACACAAACGAAAAAAACATGGAAGAGTGGTGAACCTTCCTAGGAGTGGCCGGCCTACCAGAATACAGGAGGTCACCAAAGAACCCAGAATAACATCTAAAGCGCTGCAGGCCCCACTTGCCTCAGTCACTGTTCACATGATTGAACAACAACAAAGAGATCAGGCAAAAGTAGTATCCATGGGAGAGTTCCAAGACAAAAACCACTGCTGACCAAAAAGAACACAAAGGCCAGTTTCACATTTGCAAAAAAATATCTTGATAATCCCCAAGCCTTTTCTGAAAATATTCTGTGGACTGACAAGACAAAAGTGGAACTTTTTGGAAGTTGTGTGTCCTGTTACAACTGGTGTAAAACTAACACAGAATTTCAGAAAAAGAACATCACCCCGACAGTCAAACATGAGGGTGGTAGTGTGATGGCCTGGGGCTGCTTTACTGGACAACTTGCTGTAATTGATGAAACCATGAATTCGGCTCCCTTCCAGAAATTCCTGAAAGAGATTGTCCGGCCATCAGTTTGTGACCTTAATCACTTCAACCCCGCTAGCTAAAACCCCCTTCATGACCAGGCCACTTTTTACACTTCTGCACTACACTACTTTCACCGTTTATCGCTTGGTCATGCAACTAACCACCCAGATTAATTTTACCTCCTTTTCTTCTCACTGATAGAGCTTTCATTTGGTGGTATTTCATTGCTGCTGACATTTTTACTTTTTTTGTTATTAATCGAAATTTAACGATTTTTTTGCAAAAAAATGACATTTTTCACTTTCAGCTGTAAAATTTTGCAAAAAAACGACATCCATATATAAATTTTTCGCTAAATTTATTGTCCTACATGTCTTTGATAAAAAAAAAATGTTTGAGTAAAAGTTATAGCGTTTACAAACTATGGTACAAAAATGTGAATTTCTGCTTTTTGAAGCAGCTCTGACTTTCTGAGCACCTGTCATGTTTCCTGAGGTTCTACAATGCCCAGACAGTAGAAAACCCCCACAAATGACCCCATTTCGGAAAGTAGACACCCTAAGGTATTCGCTGATGGGCATAGTGAGTTCATAGAACTTTTTATTTTTTGTCACAAGTTAGCGGAAAATGATTTTTATTTTAATTTTTTTTTTTCTTACAAAGTCTCATATTCCACTAACTTGCGACAAAAAATAAAAAATTCTAGGAACTCGCCAAGCCCCTCATGGAATACCTTGGGGTGTCTTCTTTCCAAAATGGGGTCACTTGTGGGGTAGTTATACTGCCCTGGCAATTTAGGGGCCCAAATGTGTGAGAAGTACTTTGCAATCAAAATGTGTAAAAAATGGCCTGCGAAATCCGAAAGGTGCACTTTGGAATGTGTGCCCCTTTGCCCACCTTGGCTGCAAAAAAGTGTCACACATCTGGTATCGCCGTACTCAGGAGAAGTTGGGGAATGTGTTTTGGGGTGTCATTTTACATATACCCATGCTGGGTGAGAGAAATATCTTGGCAAAAGACAACTTTTCCCATTTTTTTATACAAAGTTGGCATTTGACCAAGATATTTTATTTTTTGACACAAGTTAGTGGAATATGAGACTTAGTAAGAAAAAACAAACAAAAAATATATATATTTCCGCTAACTTGGGCCAAAAAAATGTCTGAATGGAGCCTTACAGGGGGGGGATCAATGACAGGGGGGGTGATCATTGACAGGGGGGGTGATCAATGACAGGGGGGGTGATCAATGACGGGGGGTGATCAATGACAGGGGGGTGATCACCCATATAGACTCCCTGATCACCCCCCTGTCATTGATCACCCCCCTGGTAAGGCTCCATTCAGACGTCCGTATGATTTTTACGGATCCATGGATACATGGATCGGATCCGCAAAACACATGCGGACGTCGGAATGGAGCCTTACAGGGGGGTGATCAATTACAGGGGGTGATCAGGGAGTGTATATGGGTGATCACCCGCCTGTCATTGATCACCCCCCTGTAAGGCTCCATTCAGACGTCCGCATGTGTTTTGCGGATCCGATCCATGTATCCATGGATCCGTAAAAATCATACGGACGTCTGAATGGAGCCTTACAGGGGGGTGATCAATGACAGGGGGTGAATAGGGAGTGTATATTGGTGATCACGCCCCTGTCATTGATCACCCCCCTGTAAGGCTCCATTCAGACGTCCGCATGTGTTTTGCGGATCCGATCCATGTATCCATGGATCCGTAAAAATCATACGGACGTCTGAATGGAGCCTTACAGGGGGGTGATCAATGACAGGGGGGTGATCAATGACAGGGGGGTGATCAATGACAGGGGGTGATCAGGGAATCTATATGGGTGATCACCCGCCTGTCATTGATCACCCCCCTGTAAGGCTCCATTCAGACGTCCGTATGTGTTTTGCGGATCCGATCCATGTATCCGTGGATCCGTAAAAATCATACGGAGCCTGACAGGGGGTGATCAGGGAGTTTATATGGGGTGATCAGGGGTTCATAAGGGGTTAATAAGTGACGGGGGGGGGGGTGTAGTGTAGTGTGGTGTTTGGTGCGACTTTACTGAGCTACCTGTGTCCTCTGGTGTTCGATCCAAACAAAAGGGACCACCAGAGGGCCAGGTAGCAGGTATATTAGACACTGTTATCAAAACAGCGTCTAATATACCTGTTAGGGGTTAAAAAAAAATCACATCTCCAGCCTGCCAGCGAGCGATCGCCGCTGGCAGGCTGGAGATCCACTCGCTTACCTTCCGTTCCTGTGAGCGTGCGCGCCAGCGTGCGCGCGTTCACAGGAAATCTCGGGTATCGCGAGATGACGCGCCGATGCGTCCAGGAGGAGTAAATCAACCACCTCCCGGACGCATCGGTGCGTTAGGCGGTCGGGAGGTGGTTAAAGGGCACTTATCATGTAGAGAAAGTTAATACAGGGCACTTATTCATGTATTGTTATTATCCATATTGCTTCCGTTGCTGACTGGATTCATTTTTCCATCAGATTATACACTGCTTGTTTCCATGGTTATGACCACCCTGCAATCCATCAGTGGTGGTCGAGCTTGTACATTATAGGAAAAAGCACTGGCCTCTCTGGTGGCTGGGACCATGGGAGGGAAACTAGGCTAGTGCTTTTTCCTATTGTGTGCAAGCACGACTACTGCTGCTGGATTGCAGGTGGTCGTAACCATGGATACGAGCAGTGTATAATGTGATGGAAAAATGAATCCAGCCAGCAAAGGAGGCAATATGGACAATCACAATCCATTAGTAAGTGGGTCGTATTAACTTTCTCTACATAATAAATGCTATTAGCTGAAGTGAAACAACCCCTTTAAGCTCAATGATCCGAAGCACACCATCATGTCCACCTCTGGCTAAAAAAAAAAAAAAATTACGTTTTTGGAGTGGCCTAGTCAAAGTCCAGTTACATCCGAAGTTGCTTCGTTCATAACTTCGGATTAATGCTGTATGGAGATCCATCTTCGTACAGTATTAGACTGTATGGGCTCGATGAGCCGAAGTTAATTATTCGCAAAGTCGCCCGTAACTTCGGTAATTGATTTTTAAAGTGAAAAACCACTTTAAAACTGAACTCTGCTTTGGTTCCGACTGGTACCTCTGCTTCGCTCATCTCTAGTCCAGACTTAAGTCCAGTGTTGCAAACGCTTGATTTCAGTTGTTGCAGCCAAGGGTGGCGCAACCAGTGATTAGGTTTAGGGGGCAATTGGTTTTCTCACATAGGGCCAGGTTGTTTGGGATAGCTATTCTCCCTTTATAAATGAAATCGTCATTTAAAAACTAAAGATATCGGTAAGGGGGCAAATACACTGTATATGTGTTTTTATGTGTGTGTGTGTGTGTGTGTGTATATGTGTATATATATAGATAGCATCTTCTCTTAGAACTCTGTGCTATTCCTCCTTTAGTCTTCCTTATTTTTTTCATTATTACATTACAGGTTTCATTGAGGGCATACTTTGGTCAGTCTGGGCCATGGTTTGAAACCGGTGATATGGACGGAGACAAAAACTCTATCTTCCATGATGTGGATGGATCTGTATCAAATTATAATGATACTTATGTGGCAAGAATGGACAACTTTTTGGTCAGACATCCCAAGTGTGTCAATATTACAGAATGGAATGGGGTCATCTGTAGCGGAAAATATGCACAGGTTAGATTACTGAAAATGAGTGACCCTTTTTTTGTTTTCTCTTATTTTACATGCTGATTTAAATGCTTTTGTTATTCTGGCAAAATAATGATGCCAGTCCACTAGGGCAGTCAGTGGCAGAAAGCTGCTTTCTAGCAGTGTGACATGCAGCTGCCACACTGAATGTAGGTGCACATACTTACAACATATTCAAAGGAAAATACAGACCGCCAATAAATAGTCGTTTGGTAGATGGTCCCCGCTCTTTTCTGTGGTTTGCTGGGTCCATATACTAATATAAAGAGTGTCTTCTGCAAATGTTTCATTTGTGTTTATAGAATCTGCAGTAAAGCAAATTGAGGCTTCTAAAAAGTGATGTTATTAGTGATCCCTCAAGATACAATGGTCTCAATATACAATATGTTCAGCATACAATGGTCTTTTCTGGGCCATTGTCAATAGAAACTAGTCTCACCATACAATACTCCGGCTCAGACCCAACAAATTGGGATGGTGATTTCTCTGGTAAACACCGGTTTTGGTTGTCTAGTAGCTCCTCTTACACTACAGTGCAGTACTATATGTCATGTGCTGCCCTCTATCTGTGCCAGGTTGAGTTCCTCCTTTTGGATGAGCTCCTGTCCTCATCATAGAAAGTGATTTACAGTTTTCATCATCTATTCCTGTTGTGCATAAGGATTATTTTTGTCTTAGTTATCTGCCTATTTTTTTTATACATTTTTATTTTCTGTTAGGCTACTTTCAACGAACGCATCCGTTCAGATAATACGTTCTGAGCAGATGCATGTGGTTGTATTATCTAAACGATCTGTCTTGGCTATGTTAAAGATAATACAAACAGATACTGAACGGATGCATGCGGTTGTATCTGTTTGTATTATCTTTAACGTAGCCAAGACGGATTCGTTCAGATAATACAACCGTCTGCATCCGTTCAGAACGTATCTGTTTGTATTATCTGTAACATATCCAAAATGGATCTGTCTTGAACACCATTGAAAGTCAATGGGGAACGGATCCATTTTCTATTGCGCCAGATTGTGTCAGTGAAAACTGATCCGTGCCCATTGACCTACTTTGTTTTCCAGGATGGATTAGTTTGGCTCAGTTTCGTCAGACAGACACCAAAGCGGATTGGAGACAGAACGGTGGCTAACTGATGCATTCTGAGCGGATCCTTATCCATTCGGAATGCATTAGGGCAAAACTGATCCGTTTTGGACCTCTTGTGAGATCCCTGAACGGATCTCACAAACGGAAACCAAAACGCCAGTGTGAAAGTAGCCTAACCTTGGGATGACATTTTAAGGCTCTGGAACCAATTGCTAGTTTTCTATAGTTAAAATGGGTTCAACAGACAGTAGTTGTCCAGGAACCAATTAACATTGTAACTTGAGAGACCACTGTACCGTTTTTTAAATGTCCATAACGTTATTCATGTATTTCCACCACAAGATCTATGTTCAAGCACGAAATCCCCAGAATCTCACCATGTCCATTGTGAGAGATGAGTATTCTTCCAATCCTATGACTCTTCGGGGAATCAACCAAAAGGCTCCTTACCAGCAATATCAGCCAGTGGTGATGTTGGAAAAGGGGTACACGGTTCACTGGAACACACAGTCTCCACAAACAACTCATCTTTACCTCATTAACTTTGACAAGTAAGCAAATTCCTTTTGCATAGTTCTTTTAGCTTTATCCTCTTCATTGCATAATCAAAAGTACCTGAACATTGCATCCAAAAAGTGTGGAGATTGTAGAACATTTTATTCCCAAAAAAATGTTGCCCTTTTCTTTGCAGTTTATAAGCCTCAAATCTCATAAATAGGGAGGGTCTCTACTAAATTTTAGAACATGATCTAGTTCTATTCATTAGTTCGATTAGACACTATTAGGTGATGAGTCTTGGTTTTGAGTAGGCAAATACATAGAGGAAACTGACTGGTGCTCTTGATTTTCTATGGAATATCATGGTTCCTTATGATGTCCTTCTCATAGATAGTAGTGAATTATGTGTTATTTATTTTATAGGGGGGACTGGCTTAGAGTTGGTCTGTGTTATCCTCCGGACACAATCTTTCAAGTGACGTCACAAATAGTCAAGACCCAAACGTTTCCTGTTGAAGAATATCAGCCAGTATCCTCCATAGAAGAACTGCAGAAGAGACGGACAGAGGGGAAATTCTTTTTTGATAACAGCACAGGGTAAGGTGTTTGCCAGATGACTGCTTTTGCTTGTATTGTGCAATTTTTTTTATTTTTGGGGGGAGTTTTTTTGTTTTTGTTTTGTTTTTACATTCAATAGAAGGTCTTTGAGATCCTGTCACTAAAGCTAGCCATACAACTTTAGATGGCCGTTGGCCATCTAATTTGTTAGGCAGACAGCTACGGTATTCCTCTCAATCTCTCATACAGACGGTATTCCTCCATATACACCATGCTTGGTTTGGTGTGGTGCGAGTGTTCTCAGTAGGGGAAGGTGAATAAGCTGCTGCCTGACACCAGGAGGACAAGTTACTTCACCATAATGAGCCATAGTGCTGCCTCATCCTACTCTTTGCTCTGCTTGTCAGGAATCATGATCCTGAATACAGGTGAATCTCTGGGGACTGGAGATGATGAGGAGACATGAGAGGAGGGAGGTGTGGCTAATGAGCAGCAGCACTTGTTTACAGTCTCCATTACCACAGTCTGTCCTGTCCATCCTCTCTGTACTTCATGTCTCTTCATGAACTAAATTACCCAGAGATTCAGCTAAAGTTATTAGCCTATTCATACTTTTAAAGATTCACTGTGAAATGGGTGTCATAACTGTGCAGCTACCAAGATAATTGGTGCTGGCAGTTAAATTAAGAGGACAGTTTAAATAATGTAATGGCTAGAATTTTTTATTTATTTTTCCCAATCCATTTTAGATTACTTTTCCTCTTTCTCCAAGCAAAACACAGCCGGGACAGCCACGGCTACTGCTCTTCTCAGGGATGTGAAAGAGTTATGATCAATGCCACATTTCGATCCAGAGCAACCGGCAACTGCATGACCAACGCATACCCTAAATATGCCAAAGCACCTTCCGCAACAAAACCAATGCCAGTTAAATCCACTGCAACTTGCACAGACTGTGGAGCATCCCAGGTACTTCTAAAGATACTTATTCATAAATAATTCTGCAGCTGGATCTCCAATATGTGACCAGCTGAACCTGACATCCCATTACAGGATGACCAACATGGACACACATGTGAACAGGTTGGAGGAAGTGCACCAGTTATATAGCGGCTCTTTACGGCACAGAAACCCAACACGAGAAGACTAAGTAATTTTTTCACAACATATATGAATTATTAGTCCTAACTTATTCATATGAAATCGGAGGCATATGGAGGGACAGTAGAGTCCTACACACATCCATAATTATCTCCATTATGGCTCTCTACAAGACCATATGCGTGAGGCTGAACTGAAAGATCATGTAACAGGAAAGGGTTAAATTGGCTTCACAGGAGAGAGAATATGTTAGAAACAATTACAAACGAGTTCTTCAGCAGTCAAGGATAGAAATCTGACTGTTCAGCGACAGAAGAATAGGTGCTGTTCACAAGTATAGGGATGGCTCTTGTGGTATAGCTGCACCCCCATGTTTGCGTTTTATGAGCAGAATGTCTCAGTAAAACTGGACCAATAACTAACTTTAAAATTCGATAAAAACTGTCTACTGGGAGCTTCAAATTTGCGAGGTTGACCTCCAGACGTTTGCTGAGAAATGAAGGAGTTGTAACTGTCCTTGTGCAAAAGGAACTTGACATGTTGAACTTTCAGGAGCTAAAGTATCTAGCAAAATCACCTGTACTGAGTGGTTCCTGGACTCCTTAGGAGACCGAAAGGTACAGTTAAGTTTTTATACCTATTTATGTGGCATCCAGTGTACCAAGTGTATTAAATTGGCTGGTCAGTGGTGATGTTGCAGGTTATGTAATTAGCCTTCAACACATGCTCTGTATTGAGATGTTTGTCATTTTGGCTGGGCTGCCAAACACCAATTTAAACTTCAGCCGCACACGGATGGCCGTGCTGAAGACATTCAGTCTTTTGTTTGAGGGAAACTGTGTTCCTGAAGTGTTGTAGGTGTCCTTGGTAAAGAGCAAATGAAGCATATCCCCTGAATTTCACTTCACTCTGTTTTTGGCTACTGCTTTTCCTACTGGAAATGTATGAATCTATTGCCGTTGGGTGTTTATAGTTGAAGGTGTTTCCCTGCATAGTCTTTCACTGTTCAATCATTGCTCACAGTGCCATACTGTATTATTATTATTATTTATTATTATTAAAGGGCCATTCATTCAATGGCGCTGTACATTTGATAAGGGGTATACATACATAATACAGACATTTGCAACAAGCATGAACAAGACGAGTTACAGACTGATACAGAAGGAGAGAGGGTCCTGCCCATGAGGGCTTATAATCTACAAGGTATGGAGGAAGGACACAGTAGGTGAGGGTGAAGCTGGTCATAGGGGTATAGCAGCAGCAGGGTCACTGGTTGTAGGCTTGCCTGAAGAGGTGGGTTTTCAGGTTTCTTTTGAAGGATTCCACTGTAGTTGAGATGTAGAGTGTTTGGGTAGAGAGTTCCAGAGTATGGGGGATGCACAGGAGAAATCCTGGAGGCTGTTGTGAGAAGAGGTGATAAGAGGAGAGGAGAGAAGGAGGTCTTGTGAGGATCGGAGATTACGTGTGGGTATGTATCGGGAAAGTAGCTTAAAGATGTAGGCAGGGGACAGATTGTGGACGGCCTTATATGTATTTGTTAGAATTTTGAACTGAATTTGCTGGACAATGGGGAGCCAGTGAAGGGATTGGCAGAGGGGGAGGCAGAGGAGTAACGGGGGGAGAGGTGGATAAGTTGGGAAGCAGAGTTGAGGTTAGATTGGAGGTGTGCAAGGCTGCTAGATGGAAGGCCACAGATGAGGATGTTACAGTAGTCTAGGCGGGAGATGAGATCATGTACAAGCATTTTTGCAGACTTGTGGTTGAGGAAAGCGTGAATGCAGGAGATATTTTTGAGTTGGAGGCAGAAGGTGGTGGAAAGGGCTTGGATGTGTGGTCTGAAGGAGAGGGCAGAATCCAAGTTCGTTCCAAGACAGCGGACTGGGGAGAGTGTGCAGCCATTGATTGTGATTGATAGGTTTGTTGGGGGGTTGAGCAAGATGGGGGAAATATGATAAATTCTGTTAGGCTCATATCCCTCTGACAATGGAAATGACAACACCAAGTTGTCAATTTTATCATTACATTTGCAGGAACATCATAACTCTGAGTTCTAAGAAATGATGCCCCTACATTTTTTCTAATGGAGAATTCAATTATTTATTTACTTAAAATCTGCATCTCTGGAGAGGTGACTGCACAACCAGACTGACAAATATGAGTAGTCTAATGGCCTATCTGTATGTACCCATATCTGGTGGAGGTCTAGCCTGATTGTCTAACTGTCTAACATGCAGCTAAATTTAATGGCTTGTAACCAAAGTAAAAATAAAATCTTTATTTGCACAATTTGTATATTTGCATTTCAGTGAATAAAATGGGAATTGTATGATTAACATTGCATATTTTATGCTCTGATTGTAGGTTGTCTTTACCAGCGATCCTCATAATACCTACCTCCCCGTGGAAATTCAATCCCTTAGTAAAGAAGAAATCCAACAAGGGGCTGCCGAGTCTTTTATTTCGGTAGGATACCATGTGGGCTGTCAAGTGGACGAGTGAGATTGTGAGGAGGAGTTGAGCAGCTTGATATTTATACTGGTGACTTTGGGCTTGTGAGTCCGGTGGGTGGTGTTACTCAATGACAGTCATTGTGGATCCAAAGATTGCTGTCAATCACACGCTGAAACAGGGCTTTACACCAAAGGATTCCAAATGACACAATATTTTCACGTCACCCTATACATGCATCTGCTCAGCACCTCCTGTTTAATACGTCTGTCTATAGATAAGGCAGTATGGTCGGTATGACAGGTTCCTTTTAAAGGGTTTACAAGGTTATTTCACCTTTTACTGTGACCATGGAGACTATAGAATTATTCGCGTTCTGACAACTGTGAAAATGTCACTATTTAGTTCTGCACAGAGAACAGCATTGTCCTTTGAGCATAGAAAATAAAATATTAGCTGTCCTACAAGTTATTGACTTTAACTTCTTGGCTGTCCTTCTGGCCAGGGATTTCTCTATTTTAGGCTCCTGCAGCAGTGAGGAAATGTACATGAAATTTAACTCTGAGTTTTCAGTCTCTTCAGAAAGATCTTTATTATAAGAAGTGTCATCATAGGTTTGGATGAGAGGTTATGAAAGAAAATTGCTTGTGTTCCTATTATGGTTGGCAATCTTTTTGTTGCTTTCATCCGTCTTCAGGTTAATGGCACCAAGTATTCCTTCCAAGAAGTTGGTTTATTCGTGGTTGTCATTGACGCTTGCACTGGAGCAGTAAAAGAAGACTTGTTCTTTCCGCAAGAAGATCTCGAGCGACTGGAAAAATATTTAGAAAATAAAATCCCTCAAAGGTATATGTTTATTTTTAGTCTTTCTCGGTTTTCTTGGGAACTTGTTCTGTCTTCAGAAAGTTAACAACGAGCACTGCATTGGTGGTAAATGCAGAAAAATGTTCACACTTCCACATTTAGGCTAGGGCTTCACAGAGACTTGGGATTTCTAGGTAAGCCACTTAAAATAGCAGTTTACCGCAACTCGCAAGTAACCAGATTCTCGATGATGGGGCTGAGACAGTAGTATGACAATCACAAGACTTCCATCCTGAGGACACAGAGAAACAGGAACATTTTACTTCTGAATTTCTCCAAAGGGTCACAGCTGTTCTCTGGAGGTCCCATCAGTGTGTCACCCTGTATTCAGCTTAACCAAAAAGTATTGTCTAAAGCACTTATAGTGGCCATAAACACAAGATTAAATTTGGGTGGAATGGCGGATTTCAACCATTCCGGCTGACTGTCGTTTGAAAAACTAGTGCGAACAAACATTCGCGATTGCTGACAGCAGACTCTTGTCTGCCTAACATGCCATCCGCCGTACTGGAAAACTTTGGCTGTTCATTGGCCGAAATTGAATCTTGATGGCATGATCAGCTGAATTCAGCCGATCACTTGCCATTGTGCTCAAACACCAGGGAGTCTGTTTTTTTAGAAAGAAACGGACTCCCTGGTTGGGCAGTTTAGTTGGTGGGATCATTCGTATGACCGATACCATGGATGACTGACCGCAATGTGGCCAATCGGTATCTCAAATGTGTGGCCAGCTTAAGGAGCATATTGACATCATGGGGGTGTCTCCTGCTTGGGAACCCCCTCAATAAGCTGTGTAGCAGCACTTCTCCATCTGCCAGACTTGAGCTGTCTTGTTTTGCAGGTATCTGAATGGCTGCCATGTCACACAACATGCCTAGTTGGCTGCGGCTTTCACCAGCAAAATCAGAAGTTTGCTGGGAGCAGGACCCTAAGGTTTCCTGCACACATTTTGGATTACGCAGGTTTTTTGTGTGCAGATTTTTGTTTAGGGGGAAATGCCACAGCATAATACAGTATCAGCAAAGTGAGTGAGATCTGTCAAATCTCATGTACACTTTACACATTTTTTTTCTACACGTAAAGTGACCTAACAATATTTTGTGCAGATTGTTAATGTGGATTTCACCCTTTTCAATGTAAAAGGTGAGATGGGGGGGAAACCTGCATCAAAATCCATAATTAACACATGCGGATTTGGTACAGAAACACTCAGCATGTGGGAAATGTGTTTGACAACCCAAAGCTGTGTGCAGGTAGCCTGATTTTCCTTGGCAGCCGCATTTCTAAAGGGCATTTTTATTTCTCTGTGATTGTTATTATAGTTGTTATTATACTTAGTCTGAATGTTTATTTTATGTACTAGATCAATAGTTGCCATTGCATCGCGTGGATACATTGTGGATTATGGGAATATTGCACATCAGCTGTACTCTCTCGGAACAGCCAAGCCAGCGTTTCTTCAGAAGAAAGGTAAGCAGTAAATGAAAGTACTGGGTTTATATGTACACCTGTAAGGCGGAGTTCAGTTATAGGAGCAGAAGTGCTGGATGTGGCACCTAGAGTTGGATCCCATTGACTGTAATAGGGCCAGGCATTTTACCACACAAATCAGTGCAGCATGCAGCGCTATTTTTATATATATTTTTTTAACTAAATAGGCCTCTAGCGGAACCTCTGATGCAGATGTGATAGAGGCCTAAACCACTTTTTCTCACATGTGCAGCTAAATGTATGTGGCAGTAACCAGAATCATTTACTGGGCTGTTGCCTTATAAAACATTATGTTCTGAGGATAGGCCGTCAATATCTGATGGGTGGGGATCTGACCCCCGGCACCCCTGCTGTTCAGCTGTTTAAAGAGAAGGCAGTGCTCATGCAAGCGTTACTTCCTCTTCAAGATTACATTGCAGGTCGCCTTAGAAGTCTCGGTGGCGCAGTGTAATTACACACCCATACTCTACTCACCCATTTTCTTGTACCTAATTTAAAGGGATATTCCAGTAATTTAAAGTTAGATGAGATTAGGGGGGGGGGGGGGGGGTCCTGGCTCTGGATTCTCCACTGGTCATCCAAACGGCAATGGTGCACCCCACGCGATGCCCTGAAATAAACAGAGAACAGGTTGAGCATGTTCACTGCTGCTCCTTTCATTTCTATGAGACTGCCGGAAATGGACAAGTACAGTGCACTGCTACTTCCAGCAGAGAGGGGATAACTTTAAATGACAGGAATACCCCTTTAAGCCATTTGCCAACTTTGTGACTGTTATTCACAGTGGGTGGAAATGTTGTAAATGAAATAAAATTTCAAACTTTATTAGGTATAGGTTAAAAAGAAGGGGGAGGGTGTGCGGTCCTACCTCAATGTGTATAAACATACATATAAACGACAATACAATGGTCAATCCTCTGAACTGTAAAGAAGGGCGGACAAGTAGCCCCTTAAATGGAATTATTGGCTGTATAAAGGGATATAACCCAGAGTGTATGCAGTTAGGTAAAGCTATACACTCTGCAGTGCGTTCAAGCTGGTATATCTAATGAGGCTGCTGTGACGCAGTATATCCTCCGGATAATACCAGCCGCTGCTAGTTCAGAGGTAAATAATCGCCAGACAAGTGAGTTATGCGAGGCCGGGATCTACTTCTATTCAGTGGGTAACATATTGCTAGCCTCCCCACCAATACTATATAGTCCCCTCACTGCGTCTATTGTAAAGTAACCAAGTTCCCTGGCTGCTAAAACATAGCGGCTGTCTACCCTATCCCCACATCAGGGGCTTGTGTTGAACCTGCACCCTATTCTCTGCTCTACGTTTCGCCATGGAGGCTCATCAGGAGCTAGGAAACTGGATTTCAGGACAGACAAACAGACATATAGAATGCCGTTTGCCTTGTGTGGCGAGGCTGCGGCATCAGCACTAGGGTTCACAAACTTGAATTTTTATGCATTTTGCAATATTACACTTTGATGCATAATTGCATGAAGGTGCTCATGCTAGTGATATTTTCTTGTCTTTTCTTTCAGAAAATACGGTGTATACATTTTTAATATAACTCAGGCATTATTTGTGTGTGTCAAAAGTTTAACAACACCATTTTGTTAAAAAGTGTATACCCAGGAAATTTTGATGACAATTGAAGCATGTTTCCCATGTTTTTCAAAATGAACCATTTATAATCTTCATGATATCTGCTTTTTTAGGTAGCATTGCCTTCATTGGATACAATGGAAAGTTTAAACCACCTTGGACAAGACTGTTCATGAGTCCTGAAGGGCAGGGCTTGGGACTACTGGATAGCTACCTCCCTTTACAGCATGATGCCTATGAATGTCGAAGAGTCCTCTCAAAGAAAAGAAAAGATATGGAACTATTGAAGAGAGCTTTAACTACACATTAGATTAATATATGCCTTCAAGGGCATGTTAAGCAAAAATGTGAACTAACTTATTTAATTTATGGCAGTTACACTGTTATCCAGCATAAGCCACATTGCTGTGTTTCTTACAGCTGTGGGCCGAAAATCCAAGCCCCACGCCAGTGCACCTTCTAGTTGTATATAATCCTTAATGAGTTCTTTTTAATGACTGTGTTGTAAACCTGGGTTTTGCAGATCTTATGATTTTTGGTGGTTTTGTATGCGCTGTAAACTGTATTTTTTATACTTTTTATATTACTGATTTCATGGTGTAAATGTTGTGGATATGACTGGAAGCATTTTTAAGTGTGTCTTTATTTGCACAGTGGTTTACATGAAAGATATTTATCATTAAAATTCTTTCTAAAAGTCTCTGATGATGGTATTGACTGATCCGTGGAGGTTTATGTACATATTCCCTGCCTTTCACTTCTCTACACAAGCATAGGTTTTGCTACAATGGAAGCAAACTTTACATAGAAATATTACAATTAGAACAGCAGGAAAACACCCCAGACATATTGACGTGTTAAGTTTGCTGTAGTAACATAGGGGGACATTTATCAAATGAGATGTAGGATTTGTGGTTTGAAAAAGTCACAAGCCATGGCAACTGTGTACTTTTCTGCGATATTTGGTCAATTTCGTGATCCTCGCCACTTTTCAAAGTGGTCAATGTTTAAGGGCTAAAAGTGAGATTAGACCTGGATTATGGCTCATTTACTATGTGTGACTTTTGCTAAAGTTGCAACCTATGCCAGGCAACCCCCTGGTCTACTTTTACATATATAAGCCACGTTGCACTCACACCAAATATATTATTAAGGTGCACCATTTCATAGATGTGGGGCAGGCACTCAAAGACAGGCTTATAACGGACACACTAAATCTCCACTGGATATAATTTAGTACCAGGCACAGTCCATGAACAAGCATGGTCCTGTTTCTGGGTGTAATAAAGAACAGTGATCCTTCAAAATAGAATGGCCTCAGGATACAATATTTTCAGTTTACAATGGTCATATCTAGGCCATTGTAAGTAGAAACTAGACTCTGCATCCAATGCCTCGGACTCGGATCCAACCAATCGGCATGGCCATTTCTCTAGTAAAACCCCTGCGTTTGGTTGTCTAGTAGCTCCTCTTTACAGTACAGTGCTGTACTACATGTCTTGTAGCTGTTCCTTTTGAAGTCGGCTGCGGTCGGTTCAATTTTATTTTTCTGGTACCTTGTGTGCTGTACAGGACCCCGAAGAAGCTCCTGTCCTTAGTGATTGACGGCTTCCAGCATCTACTCCTGACTGTTATATATGAGGACTTGCTCTGTCTTAGTTATCTGCTCATTCTTCTTAAATCTTCACTTTTCTCATCATGGGAACAAAGTACTAGTTTTCCATACAGTTAGGGAATCAAGTTACAATGGTTTAAGTTTGCAATGGTAGTCCAGGAACCAATTAATATTGTAACTTGAGGGACCACTGTAAATGATTAAACCCAGAAACCCCTTAAAATAAACTTCTTACCGTTATGTGAGTATATTACCCATTTGTAGTTATTAAAGATTACCCATAATAAGTGTAAACTACCTGGTCAGTTGCTCACATTTGCACGTTTCCTTTTGTATTGTAAAAATTCAGCCTATAAAGAAATGTGGACAGTTGACAAATTCAAATCAACTTGGTAGGTAAAGTTACACATTTAATGGCACATGGCAGCTGAAAAGAGTCTTAAAAGGGATTGCCAATTTGTAAGAATGTATTTCTTGTATGGCATACATCTGTATTTCATGAAGGCCCTCTGATCCCCATCTGTGGGCTGAATAAACATCAGCACTTGCCCCCTGCTGCATCCATAGGGCACTGATATGATTCACCCACGTCGCCGTTAACTATCCATCCATATCATGACATATCTGCAATAATTGTCACAAATTGGCCATTGCCTTTTAAGCCAGCCATAGATATTATATGTGTATTAGCTAAGCCTGCTAAATTCAGTGGACCGGTCAACCATCTAATGTGTATGGAGGCCTTTAAAGTGTTTCTCTGGGATTTTTATATTGATGGCTTATTATTTATATAACTATGTTCCCAATAGATAGGATGTGACTGTGTCTTGGCACGACTGCATATAGTGATTTAGAAACGGGACTATTTTATTGAGAACTAATAAAGGTTTTTAATGCAGATGATCAGAAGGGGGTCATACAATGGATATGTTGTAATTGGCCAGTAAACCCTACAAATACCACTGTATGGTACCATTGTGATGAGATATCAGTGGCATGAGTAGCATCACAATGTGAGTTATTTCAAGCATATACCCCATCAGATACTTTATGAATACTGTCACAGATAGAAAATGACCTTGTTAACAACCGGTTTTCTTACAGGAAGCCTTGTATCAGTCACAAAGAATTTTTGCAAAAAAGTGAAAATGATTTTCATAAAAGCACATTAACCCCTTCACCCCATACGGCTATACACGGGGTATGTGCAGATAGCACGTATATAGCCGTATGGGGTGAAGGGGTTAATGTGCTTTTATGAAATTCATTTTCACTTTCTTGCACAAATTCTTTGTGACTGATACTAGGCTTCCTGTAAGAAAACCGGTTGTTAACAAGGTCATTTTCTATCTGAGACAGTATTCATAAAGTATCTGATGGGTTATATGCTTGAAATAACTCACATTGTGATGCTACTCATGCCACTGGTATCTCATCACAATGGTACCATACAGTGGTATTTGTAAGGTTTACTGGCCAATTACAGCATATGCATTGTATGACCCCCCTTCTGCTCATCTGCATTAAAAACCTTTATTAGTTCTCAATAAAATAGTCCAGTTTCTAAATCACTATATGCAGTCGTGTCAAGACATAGTCACATCCTATCTATTGGGAACATAGTTATATAAATAATTGCAGCTAGCACATGTATAAACGTCATGGCAGCATTTTAATCCAAGCACTGCAAAACGCTTGGATTAAAGCTTCTGCCCCTGCACTGCTGCTGTCACCGACAGCATACGGTCCAGTAATGCCGACAAGGGACCAATCAGAGTGGTCCCTTGTCGGCGATGGCTCCGATTGGTTAGTCTGTGTAGACTAACTAATCGGAGAGCAGCAGTGTTAAAATGCCGGTTTCAAGCTCTGATTTGCACTCTGCAGATCAGAGCCTGAAATCAGGCATTAGCTGATCTGTGCCCCCTGATGTGTCATCTTCCCTGATCTGTGCCCCCATCTATGTGCCCTAATATCTCCTGCCTCCACCATCTGTGCCCTGTGCGCAGTACAGTTACTGTTGCCGGCCTCTGCACGCGCCAGCTCCCGTCTCCAACTGTGTCCCTAACTGCGGCGGTCTGTGCCCCCCCCCCCGTAGCGGTCCTCGTGAATGCTGTATGCTGACACTCTGCTATAACCCCTTAGAGGCCGCAGAAGAGAGGGAGGGGGCTCCCGCTCTCAACCATGGGGCTACTGCGTTGCAATGGCCGCAGCCCTATGGTTTCCATGGCTACCGGACACCTTGCAAAGGCGTCCTGTGTTGCCATCTACCAGGAAACCTGATAGTACTATACTTTGCAATGCAAGAGCATTGCAAAGTATAATACAGCCATCAGCCCCACTGGATCTTCAAGATCCAAGTGGGACTTAATAAAAAAAAAAAAGTGTGAAAATACAAAAAAGTTAAAAAATATAAAATGTTAAAAAAAAGAAAAAATTAAAAAGAAAAATTGCCTTTTCACATATCCACTCGTTTATAAGAGATTAAAAAATGAAAAAATTAAAAATTAACTACACATTTTAGGTATCACCGCGTCCGTAACGACCGGCTTTATAAATATATCGCATGATCCACCCTGTCCGATAGACACCATAAAAAATAAAATAAAAACTTTGTAAAAAAAAAAAAAAGCCATTTTTGTCACCTTACATCACAAAAAGTGCAACACCAAGCGATCAAAAAGGCGTATGTCCCACACAATAGTATCAATAAAACCGTCACCTTATCCTGCAAAAAATTTGCCCCTACATAAGAAAATTGCTTAAATAAAAAACTGTAGCTCTTAGAACATGGAGACACTAAAACAATTTTTTTTTGTTTCATGTATGCTATTTTTGTGTTAAAGTAAAATACCTAATATGTCACATTTAAAAAAGTAATCGCCGCATCTGTAACAACCAGCTCTTTAAAAATATCGCATGAGCTAACCCCTCAGGTGAACACCGTAAAAAATAAAAATAAAAACAGTGCTAAAATAAAGCAATTTTTGTCACATTACATCACAAAAGTTGCAACACAGAACGATCAGAAAGGTGTCTGCCCCCCAATATAGTATCAATCTAACCGACACCTTATCCCGCTGAACTTTGACCCATGACACATCCATCAGGTGGGACAGGACAGCCATTTGAGACGTTTCAGCACATGGACACACCCTCAACCCTATAACAGAACCCGGTAAGGACTGGTAACGTTGTGCTATCGATGGGTGTGATATACTTATAATATACTTTCTAACATAGAAAGTATATTATAGTGCATTTGTATGCTTCCAGAAAATACTGATTGAGGGCTGCGATCTATCAGCTTCCACAAAAAAGTGATTGAGGTTTTCCATATACCTGCGTCCACAAAATTACTGCTTGAGGGTAATATACCTGCTTCAACTAACAGCTGATTGAGGCCTGCCATATATCAGCTTCCACAAAATAGTGATAGAGGTTTTCCATATACCTGCATCCACAAAATGTAGATTGCAGGGTTTGATATACCTGCTTCAACTGATTGAGGCCTGCCATGTATCAGCTTCCACACAATATTGATAGAGGTTTTCCATATACCTGCGTCCACAAAATTACTGCTTGAGGGTGATATACCAGCTTCAACTAACAACTGATTGAAGCCTGCCATATATCAGCTTCCACAAATACTGCTCTTCTCTAGGGACTTTGTTGCACAGGGTCATTTTGAAAATGACAGGCAGACAGGCTGTTCCGCAGGGGTGGTAGGGTCGGGCAGGTGCACCAGGCTGGACCCTAAGT